>NW_006921982.1:1939312-1952381 GCF_000298275.1 Orycteropus afer afer | reverse complement strand
AAATAAATAAATAAATAAATAAATAATTTTCAGCCTCACATATATGAACCTTAGCTCTTTATTCTTATGGGATAAAGATCACAGACACACACGCTTGCATGCGCGCTCTGCAACTGTCTTAAATGAGAGTCCTTGGAGAACTTTCTGTCAGACTCTACCATTAAGGAAGCAGGGGAGAGGGAGATTGGAAGTTAGAAGGAGGGGAAGTAAGATCTTGTTTTCTAGTTTATGTCAGAAACTGTAGCAGGCTGAAGCTTCAAATTCCTACTACTACTTTTTATCCAGATGCTCTCAGAAGTCTTATCAAGAGCCCAGCAGGACATCTCTTCTGAGGCCTTAAATTCTTTTAATGCTAATTAATCCCTTTTGTTTCCCAGCCTAACAGATAGTAACAACATCTTGTAGTCATTAAATTTGGATTACCTCATTTTCTGCTCTTTTAGCCTTCCAATACTCAAATAACAAATTTCCTGTGCTAAATCTTTTCTGTTTGAAATACAAATTATGTATTTTTGTTTTCTAGTATGGAGTCTACTAGGATGCTACTTAAGGGTATTAAGCAGTGTGTTAACATTATTGTACCTGTGTTCTGGAACAATCACTGCTCTTACACAAGGGAGGAGAGCCTGAAAGGAAGAACAGTGGATAGAGGTAATAATTTAGAAGCTGTTTCAATAGATCAAAAGAAATATAGGTAAGATGACTGCAATGTAAACAGAACCAATTAGATTCAAGATGTACAATGTGATATTGGCAAAAGTTGGTGATGAATTAAATATGGAGAGTCTATGAGAAAAGCTGAAGATTGAGTGTAATGCTATTTAATGAGATGAGTTTTAATGGAAATTTATGAGGTTTGGAGCATCAACAATTCACTGTAAAAATAACATAATTTTGATTGACTATGAGCCATTCAAGAGGAGCTATACAATAGGAAGTAGTAAACATGAATCTGCAAGAAATAGAAAAGATCTGAGCTAGAGATATGTATTATGTATAGTGAGTTTATAGTTATTCATTGATGTAATGAATTTGATCAAGAGTATGTACTGTGGGAGCTGGAACTTGATGGAAATGCCTTGTTTTCCTGGGTCTTGCAAGTTTTCCACCTTTGACAGGTTGCAGTCAGTTTCCTTCTCTGACAGGTTTCCACCTAAGATAGATTCTGGCATTGGCAGGCTTTACTGTATCTTCATACAGTAAAAAGGTTCTAAGACCCTAGCTCAGTATTTAATAACCTAAGTAAACAAGGACAAACCTTCATGGAAGAAAGTAATGAAGGTTCCAGAGTGTTAAGAAGACCACTAATAGGATTATCTATTTATTTATTTATGTTTTAAGAAAAGCTATGGAAAAGGAATTCTTAAAGAAGGAGTAAGTAATCAACATTGTCAATGAAGCTGGACCTAAATGGGTCTCTGCTGGGTGTGCTGCAAAACCAGGAGACAGAACACCAGGTTTTGATGAAAGAGAAAGTAGTTTTATTCCCATGCACAGGGTAAGGAGACAGAGGCCATGCCCAGATCTGACTGCCAGAGTGGGTGATAGGGTACAGCTTTTATAGAGTTCAAGAAAAGAAAAGTTATACATATACATATAAATTCCAGTAATTTGGGCATGAGTTGACTGGGGATTGACCAAAGTTCCATTCCATTGGTTTGAAAGGACAGGCCGTTTTTTAATGCTGTGTGCTTAAGTGCCAGACATGTTACATTGACTTCCTGTAATCAGCTGATTGGGGCTTAGGGAAAGGGGGAGGTGCTGGTTCAGAGGAACTTTGTTCCATTTCTCCCAATGCGCATGTCCACAGGTCAAAACATTTCTGAGTTGGTTACCACTCAGGGCTCTAACTGCTGGATGTCTGGAATTTCCTAGCAAAAAGAAGGAGCATTAAAAAAAAAAAAAAAAAACTTACTGTCATGGAATGGATTCCGACTTATAGTGACCCCTATTGTGTTTTGGAGGCTGTAAATCATTAGGGAAATATATTGCCTCATCATCCTTCACTGAGTAGCTGGTGGGTTTAGAACTACCGACCTTCTGGTTAGCAGCCAAATGCCCTATCCAATACACCACAAGAGCATGAAAACCAAAACCAAACTCACTGCCCTAGAGTCGAATCTAACTCATAGAAACCCCTCCTTGAGTTTCCGAGTGGTATCTCTACAGAAGTAGATTGCCCAATCTTCCTTCCAAGGAGTGGAACCACCAGTCTTCTGGTTAACAGTCAAATGCCTTAGGCACTACACCACCCAGAGCATGAGGGAGGCTAAATAAAAAACAGAAGCCTTCTATCATGGTTGAGAAATTTGCCTCAGTTTGACTAGATAAAAAACAGAAATGGCTTTATCAACAACTTATAAAATGAGATCTTAAAATAAGATATTTAGCCAGTTGGTATGCAAGAGTAAAGCAGGGCAGGGAAATGTTACCAACTAGTAAGGAAATGCCCAACATCTTTATGAAGAGGTCATTAGTAATAGCCTTATCTTTTGGATCTGGTCACCATTACTTTATGCCACATATTTTCAAAGCAAGAGGAATAATTTTAATTACTTGTTACATCTTTCAAACCACAGCCCAAATCAATCTTTGGATTATATACTTCTTTCTCTCAGTGAGAATTTGAATTCATAAGCTATGCATAGGTCTCAGGACCTAATGTTGTTGTTGTTAGGTACCACCCAGTCGGCTCCAAGTCATAGTGACCCTATGAGTCAAAACACTTCCTGGTCTGACCCAGCCTCACAATCCTTGTTATACCTGAACACATTGTTGCAGCCATTGTATCAATCTATCTTGTTGAGGGCCTTCCTTTTTTTGGCTGACCCTCCACTTTACCAAGCCTGGTATCCTTCTCCAGGGAGTGGTCCTTTCTGAACAGCATGGCCAAAATAGGTGAGATAAAGTCTGGCTGTTCTCAAAGAGCATTCTGGCTGCACTTCTTCCAGGAGAGATTTGTAGAAGAGTTGATGTTTTTGAGTTGTGGTGTTGGTGAAAAATGCTGAAATTACTGTGGATTACAAAAGAACAGGACCTAATAACAAATGCATATTATATAAATTTTGTTCTGGTATTGATAATTGCCTTTCACAATTAAAGGGAAGTCAGAAAAGAACTCTTTCCTATTCCAGTCATAAAAAATCATGACCAAAAATATAATCAGATTCTTTTGGCCAATGGTGGTTTGAGCATTGGCAATCTCTGCCCATTACATAGGAACAAGGCTGATAATTATCACAATACTTTAGCAGTCCATTAACTCCAGCCCATTATCTCCTATTTGTACAACACTACCTTTAAAAAATTGCATTGTAACAATTCTCAGTCAGCATAAAGATTTGAAAATATCTTACTTAGTAAATTTCCATTACAATTTTTTCCACCATTACCACCTTATTGAAAATCTATTATGTAGTGCTATATGGTCTGTAGCCTGACAATTGAAATGGAGCGATAGTGTTGACTTTTAAAAGGTTTTCAATAGCAGTTCACAGGTTATTAATAGCAGAAATTGACTGCTCAAGCAAATGAACCAGCAGTTTGGCAATGGTTTTTACTAATTTCTACCTAAAACACATCACTTAGAGGATTTAAAGAACTTAATTTAGTTACTAATTAGCTAATACACAATAACCCTTTGATCTGGCATTAAGTGGATCAGGATTTTAAAAGAACATTATAATGTTTTTGTCTTTTGTACCTGCAAATGGTGCTATTGAGCCATCACATAAGGACAAGAGTTAAGAATTGCTTTTCAAGGTGTAGGAGTGAATTTATAGCATAATTCATGTCTGTATCCTTTATATATGACATGAAATAAGACAAAGTATTTATCTTGTCTCTGCCACTCAAGAACCAGGCAAGTTATGTAACTTCTCTAAGACTCTTTCTTTCTTTTCTGAAGTTTAAATTATTTAATTAACATTGCAATTAACAGTAAGTTTTCAAGACATTGTTGCAGCATTTTTAATAATTTTTAATTAATCAATTTTTTGGTGAAAATATGCAAAACAAAGGATATAGCATTACAACAAACTCTACATATAAGGTTCAGTGGCATTGTTTGCAATCTTCCAATTGTAGAAATATTATTGCTATGATATAGTGCCTAAGCCATTTGACTGCTAACCAGAAGACTGGAGGTTCAAACCCACCAGCCACTCCTCAGAAGGAAGGTTGGGCAATCTACTTCCCTAGTGATACTACCTCGAAAACCCAAGGAGCGGTCACTATGAGTCAGATCCGACTCAATGGCATTGTGTTTTGTTTTCATTTGGTTCCTCTTCCAACTGATCTCACCACCATTAACATAAACTCTCTGCCCCTGGGCTTCCCATCTAACCTTTGAAGATGCTCTTGTCAATTTGATCCCACAAAGATAAATCTTTGAAAGAGATCAATGGTCAAGGCAGACATACTTTATTTACTAAGCTAAACTGTTTCTTTCTAAGCACACTTCCATGTAAAGTGTTGGTTTGAGGATCAAAATCTGAAGATTATCTCAGGACAATAATGTCAAGCATTTTTCCAGAAGTTCTGAATTCCATTGAGAATTTGAAATTACATTTCATCCCTCCATCTTTTGATCAGGATTCTTGTATACAATTTAGATGAAATCATTTAGTAATGGTAGCCAGGCACCATCCAGTTCTTCTGGTCTTATGGCACAGGAAGCAGATATTCATGTTGGCAACATTTTGTCCTCCATAAGTCTCACTTTATTATTGGCAAAATGGGAATGTAAACATTACCTACTTCATTTGTGCACTATGAAGATTAGATAAGAAAATACATTGTGGCCCATAGCACCAAGTTTATATTTAATGGTAAATAAATGTTAGCCATGACTGCTTGCAAAAGCCTCTATCTTACAGTTATATACATTGGCCTGAGCTTTGCCTTAGCTGGTGTTACTGCCTGTGAATAAAACATAGAACAAAAACTAACTATGATATATATGTTTCAAGTAATGTACATTACATTCATTCAACAAATATTAATATGATGTCTACTGTGTAAGGATGATATTCTACACATCAGAGTTATGACATTAAATAAGAAAAATAGTCACTGTTGTCAGAACCCATGCAATAGCAGGAGGAAATGAAAACAAACAAATCTAAAGTTGCCAAGTCACCACAAGTAACAGAAAGAAAAAGATAAGTGGATAGAGAGGAGAGTTGTACTGAATATTATTTTCAATGAGGTGACAAATGGAGGCACTTCTGTAAGCAATGGAGGAGTGCTCTGTAAGCAGACACCTTAATAAAGTGAGGTAACAAATCATACAAATATATGGTGATAAACATGGCAGGCAAAGTGAAGATGAATACAAATTTTCCTTTTTTGGTGTTGCAGTAACTTTCAAAATGCTCTGAATTGTTTCTGTTTACTTATCATCATTACCTCTATTGTTTGTTTGTTTTTTCATTATTTATTTTATTTTGTGGTTGTTGTTGAGAAAATGCACAGCTAGAACATACACAAATTCAACAATGTCTGCTTTTACAGTGCAGTGACATTGATTACATTCTCCAAATTATGCAAACATTTTCACTCACCTTTTCCAAGTTGTTCCTCCTGTATAAACATAAACTTACTGCCCTTTAAGTTTCCTTTTGAGTCATTTTTGTCTATGTGAAACCATATAGACCACCTATTGTTTTTTGCTAATTCCCAGAAGAAGTGGATTGCTGTTTGCCAGAGAGATGTTTAGTCAACTTCTGTATGAGGCAAAGTCCCTTCCATCACAACAGATAATGCTCTTAATCATTTACTAGTCGACCAGGCCTTGAGTTAAGCCCTTTTGCATGTATTATCTCATTGAGCCTTCACACAGCCTCAAAAAGGGTTTCTATAATTACTCCCCTTCATAGGAGAAGAAGGAGCACATAACAAAAACAACAACAACATAGGAGAAGAGGCAGAGACAAGAGAAATTAAGAAACGGACTTCTTTTAGCTAATAGTAGAGCCTAGATTTGGATTCAAGCAGTCCACAGGTATAATTTAAGTCTGTTATCAAAGGATTTTCCTATGTGATAAATGATAGATAAAGAGACAGAGAGAGAGTTAAAAGCAAACCAACTTCACTTCCATAGATTTGATTGTGACTCATAGCAACCCTAGCAACCCTAGAGGAAGGAGTAGAACTATCACACAGGGCTTCCAAGGCTGTAAATCTTTATGGAAGAATACTGTCTCATATTCCTCCCACAGAGCAGCTGGTGAGTTCAAACTACCAGTTGCCTTTTGGTTAGCAGCCGAATGTTTTAACCAGTGTGCCACCAGAACCTAGAAAGATAGACAGATAGATACATAGTTTTAATATCATAGTAGTTCTGAGGAATATGCAATCCAAATTGAAAGGCTATTCTAGTAAACATTTTCCAGGTGTAAAACTCTCCATGAAGAATGTAGAGCACTGTGTTTTCTTGACTTATTGGAATACAGAAAGTCCCTGGTTACAAAGGTCCAACTTATGGACAACTCCTACTTGCCCTTCAAACCAGTTTTGTAATGGCCAGTGAAGTGAAACAGGAACAGAACTGAAATTTTACAACTTGGCATATTTGGCTGTGTACCCAGAATGGAAAATGGTCAAAGCACTAGAATGGGAAATTTGTAAGAGGCTTAGTGAGCCCTTTCAGAAGCTTGATGCATGAGATTGGATTACTGGTAGACATACATTCAAAGTGTTGCAGCCAGCACCATGACTTAGAGAGAAGCCACCATCTTTGAGGAGGGTGCCACAGAATTTAAGAGGAAAGCTTTGCTTCAGACTCAAGAAATCGATTGCTATGCAATGCACAACCTACGCTTCTTCTGTCAGTGGGAGATTAAGTTTCTAACAAGGCTTCTACTCACAATTTTTGCCTTTCCAGTTATCTTTCCAGTTCACCATAATGTTAAAAAGTTCAGGTTTCTTCTGGTCACATATCCTTAACTATGATTGACCTGAGCAGAACCGATTCAAAGCTTAGACAAATTCTTAAAGACACATTTAGGAATGGATGTCCTTTATATCCTGGGGACTCCGTTTATAGTCAATTCATAATTGCCCATATTAATGGAACAGATAATTTGAGTAAATAATATAAATTAGCTAAGAATTTAAAAGTCACTTATATTGATTTAATATTTAATTTACATATTTTTCGTGTACTTTCATTATTTATTGATTCCAACCATATAAAATTTAGTTGTTTTTTTTTCTTATTCTTATTGGTTTCAATTTCCTATATTCAAGATTACATATAATAAAAGGAGAGATCCAACTTGGATTCAAAAACTCATGTTTTGCCATATTCCATAGTATCAAGGAGATGATAATAAAAGCTACGACTCTTACAACTATGAGGTAGAAAGCCTTGCTACACTAAGTTTAACAAAGTAATAGATTTTTGTGCTCATTCCAAAGAAAGGTGATCCAATAGAATGTAAAAATTATCGAGCAGTAGCATTAATATCACATGCAAGTAAAATATGCAGAAGGTAATTAAAAAATGGTTTCAGCAATGTATTGACAGGGAACTTCCAGAAATGCAAGCTAGATTCAGAAGAAAATGTTACTGATATCAGATGGATCTTAGCTGAAAATAAAGAATACCAGAAAGATATTTACTTGTGTTTTATTGACTATGCAAAGGCATTCAACTGTGTGGATCATAACAGATTATGGATAACTTTGAGAAAAATGGGAATTTTAGAACACTTATGAGGAACCTGTACATAGACTAAGAGGCTGTTGTTCGTGCAGAACAAAGAGATATTGCATAGCTTAAAATCAGAAATAGTGTAGGTCAGGGGTGTGTCATTTCACCATACTTATTCAGTCTCTGTGCTGAGCAAGTAACCTGGGAAACTGGACTACATGAAGAGGAACATGGCATGAGGATTGGAGGAAGAACTATTAACAGCCTGTGATATGCAGACAACACAACCTTGCCTGCTGAAAGTGAAGATGACTTGAATCACTTACTGATGGAGATCAAAGGCTATAGTTTTTAGTAGGGATTACACCTCAACATAAAGAAAACGAAAATTCTCACAACTTGAACAATAAGCAACATCATGATTAGTGGAGAACAGATTAAAGTTGTCAGGGATTTCATTTTACTTCGATCCACATTCAACACCTATGGAACCAGCAGTTGGGAAATCAGACATTGTATTGCACTGGGCAAATCTGCTGCAAAAGATCTCTTTAAAGTGTTAAGAAAAGATGTTACTTTGAAGATTAAGGTGCACCTGACCCAAGCCATGGTATTTTCAATCACCTCATACACACATGAAAGCTGGACAATAAAAAAGGGAGACTAATGAAGAGTTGATAGATGCCTTTGAATTGTTGTGTTGATGAAAAATACTGAAAATGCCATGGACTGCCAGAAAAACAAAAGAGATTTGTCCTGGAAGAAGCTCTGCTGGAATGCTCCCTGGGAACTAGAATGGTCAGATTTTGTCTCAGTTATTTTGGTCATGTTGTCAGAAGGGACCAATCCCTGGAGCAAGATACCATGCTTGGTAAAGTAGATGGTCAGCAAAGAAGGAGAAGCTCTTCAACGAGATGGATTGATACAGTGACTGCAATGATGCGCTCAAGAATGGCAAAGATTGTGAGGATGGTGCAGGATCAGGCATTGTTTCATTCTCTTGTACATGGCGTCTCTATGAGTCGTAGCCAACTTGGCAGCACCTAACAACAACAATATAGTAAAAGGAGAGATCCAACTAAGATTCAAAAGTTCATATTTTGCCATATTCCATAGTGTTGAGGAAATAATAATAAAAGGCACAACCCTTACAACTATGAGGTAGAAAAACTCACTACTCTAAGTTAAACAAATGATATATTTGATGAAATTTAGGTTATTCTTCTGATAATTTTATGTACAAATGCTTCAGGATTTTATTCTTTTTTGGTTTGCTGTATTATAAATTTCAGATTGTAGATTTACATATTTTCAGTTGTGACAATTATTTCTTCCATTTAAGAGTAATGTTGATGTTATGGTTAGGTGCCTTTGAGTTGGTTGTGACTGACAGCTCCCCATGTACAACAAAATAAAACACTGCCAGGTCCTGTGCCATCTTCACAATCATTGCCGTACTTGAGCCCATTGTAGCAGCCATTGTGTCAATCCATCTTCTTGAGGGATCTCCCCTTTTTCTCTGACCCTCTACTTTATGAAGCATAATATCCTTCTCCAGGGACTGGTCCCTTTTGATCACATAACCGAAGGATGAGAAACAAAGTGTGGCCATTCTTTCTTCTAAGGAGCACTGTGGCTGTACGTCTTCCATGGCTAATCTGTTCATTCTGCTAGCTGTCCATGCTACATTCAGTATCTCTCACACCACAATTCAAATGCAGCAAATCTCCTGTGGTCTTTATTCATTGTCCATCTCACATATGTGTATGAGGCAATTGAAAATACCATGGCTTAGGTCAGGTGCACCTTAGTCTTCTAAGTGATATCTTTGCTTATGAACACTTTAAAGAAATATTTTGCAAGAGATTTGCTCAATGCAATCTGTCATTTGATTTCTTGACTGCTGCTTATATAGGAGTTGATTGTGGATTCAAGTAAACTGAAATCCCTGACAATTCAGTCCTTTCTCTTTATTGTGATGTTGTGTGTTGGCCTGCTTAGTTTTCTTTATGTTGAAGTATAATCCATACTGAAGGCTGTATTTTTGATCTTCTACAATAAGGGTTTCAACTCTTCATTTTCATCAAGTAAGGTTGTGTCATCTGTGTATTTCATGTTGTAAATAAGCCTTCTTCCAATCTTGATGCCACATTCTTCTTCATACAGTCCATCTTCTCAGATTATTTGCTCAGTGTACACATTGAGCAAGTATGCTGAATGGATGTAACACTGATGGAGAGCTTTCTTATTTTAAACCATGGAGTATCCCTTGTTCTGTTCAAATGAATGCCTTTTGGTCTATGTACAGATTCCTCAAGAGCACAGTTAAATGTTCTAGAATTCCCATTCTTTGTAATGTTATGCATAATATGCTATGATCCAAACAGTCAAATGCCTTTGAGTATTCAATAAAACACAGGTAAACAGATTTCTGGTATTCTTCGCTTTCAGCCAAGATCCATTTGACAGCAGCAATGATATTCTTCTTCCCATGTCCTCGTCTGAATCTGGCTTGAATTTCCCAGTCAATGTACTGCTGGAACTGTACTTGACCTATCTTCAGCAAAATTTTGCTTGTTTGTGATATTAAAGATATTGTTTAATAGTTTCCACATTTTGTTGGATCATTTTTCTTTGGAACAGACACAAATATGGATCTCTGCCAATTAGTTGGCAGGTAGCTGTTTTCCAAATTCTTTGGCAGAAACAAGTGAGCACCTCCTGTGCTGTATCTGTTTGTTAAAACATCTCAATGGGTAGTACATCGATTCTTGGAGCCTCGTTTTTCACCAATTCCTTCAATGAAACTTGGACTTCTTCCTTTGATACCATTGGTTCTTGATTATAACTACCTCTCGAAATGGTTGAACATTGACAAGTTATTTTTGGTACAGTAATTCTGTGTATTTCTTCCACCTTCTTCTGCTGCTTCCTGCATCATTCAATATTTTTCCCATAAAATCCTTCAGTATTGCCACTCGAGACTTGAATTTTTTTTCTTCAGTTCTTTCAGCTGGAGAAAAGCTGAGTGTGTTCTTGTCTTTTGATTTTCCCACTCCAGGTCTTTGCACATTTCATCATAATACTTCACCTTGGCCTCTTAAGCTGCCCTTTGAAATCTTGTGGTCAGCTGTTCTACTTCATAATTTCTTCCAGTCACTTTAGTTATTCTCTATTCAAGAGCACATTTTAGAGTTTCTTCTGGCATCCATTTTGATCTTCTTTTCTTCTCCTGTCTTTTTAATGACCTTTTGCTGTTATCATGTATGATGTCCTTGATGTCATCAACAAGTCATCTGGTCTTTGGCCACTGGTATTCAATGCATCAAATCTTTTCTTCAGATGGTCCTTAAATTCATTTGAGATTCATTCATGCCATATTTTGGTTCTTATGACGTAATTTTAATTTTATTCAGTTTCAACTTAAACTTCCATACGAGCAGTTGAAAATCTGTTCCACTATTGTACCCTGGTCTTGTGCTGACTAATGATATTGAGCTTCTCCATCAACTCTTCCACAGGTGTACTAGATTTGATTCCTGTGTATTCTATCTGGTATGATCTAGGTATATAGTCATTTATGTTGTTTAAAAAAGGTGTTTGCAATGAGTAAGTCATCAGTCATGTGAAATTCTATCATGTGATCTTTGACATCATTTCTATCATCAGCACCATATTTTCTAACTACCTATACATTTTTGTTTCCAAATTGCACATTCCAATCACCAGTAATTATCAACACATATTGCTTGCATGTTTGGTCAGTTTCAGATTGCAGAAGTTGCTAAAAATCTTAAATTTCTTCACCTTTTTATTTAGTAGTTGTTTTGTAAATCTGAACAATATTAGCTTTTCTTTGTAAGTGTATGAATATTATCCTATCAATGACAACATTGTATTTCACTATAGATTTTGAAATGTTCTTTTTGACTATGAGTGTGATGCTGTACCTCTTTTATTTGTCATTTCAGCATAGTAGACCATATGACTGCCCATTAAAAATGGCCAATTCCAGCCCATTTCAGCTAATTAATTATTGTTATGACATCAATCTTTCTGTGTTCCATTTCATTTTTGACAAATTCTAATTTTCCTAGATTCATACATAAGAAGAATATGAAACTGTTATTAGACAAAAGTCATTGGGCCATGAAAATGGGTCATAAATCCAACATAATGAATTGTTATGGTAATCCATGAAAATTTATAAATAATTGTACTGCTTTACTTTTAAGACTTAGCAGATGATTTCAAATTGAAGTTTTAAACACAATGTGTACAATAGTCTTATAGTTTTTAATGCTTTCTTTTAATAAATGCATATTTGTGATTATCATTTCACATTAAAACTTATAGTTATTTTCTGAGGACACAATGAATACTTCTGCATTTTTGTTAAAGTATGCTAACTAGCTACACCATATAACTTCTTGTTTGTGCTAAAAACACTTTATTTGACCATGTTTTATAGAACTCTTTTTAATGTAATGCTTTTCATTTAGGAAGCTTGTTACAATGTTTGCAAGAGTGTTTTCTAAAATACATTTCTTCCATCAACATTCTTTAAACATGTGGAAAAATCACTAACTTCATCTGGAAAGGAAAGAGACCTCAGATGATAAGCAAAGCACTGCTGAAGAAGAAAAACAAAGTAGGAAGTCTCACAATCCTGGATCTCAAAACCTACTATACAGCTACAGTAGTCAAAATAATGTGGTATTGGTACAATGATAGACAAATAGACCAATGGAACAGAATTAAAAACTCAGAAATAGAATAGTTTATGTATGGACAGCTGATCTTTGACAAAGGACCAAAACCCACTAAATGGAGGAGAGCCTCTTTAAAAAATGGTGCTGGCATTATTGGCTATCCACTTGCAGATAAACAAAACAAGACCCATACCTCACCCCATACACAAAAACAAGCGCAAGCTGCATCAAAGACTTAAACGCAAAACCCAAAGCTATAAAGTTCATAAAACATAAAATAGGGGCAAATATAGGGACCCTAATTTATAACATAAATTGATGCTCAAGCATAACCCAAAATGCACAAGCAGAAAAAGAAGAACTAGATGACTGGGGCCTTTTAAAAATCAAATTTTTATGTGCTTCGATAGACTTCTCCAAAAGGGTAAAAAGAGAACCTACAGATTGGGAAAATTTATTTAGCTATAACATATCCGACAAGGTACTTATCTCGAAAATTTATAGAGAACTTCAGCACTTCAACACCAAAAAGACAAACAATCCAATTCAAAAATGGGCAAAGGACCTGAAAGACACTTCACTAAAGAAGATATACAGGCAGCCAACAAACGCATTAAGAAAAAAAAAAAAAAGAAGGTGGGGACCAGGTTTGCTGGTCCAATAGAGCCTGGTGGAACCACTGAGACTATGGCCCCGCGCT
>NW_006921982.1:1935211-1939042 GCF_000298275.1 Orycteropus afer afer | reverse complement strand
AAATCTTCACCCAAATCAAAATAAAATAAAATAAAGAAATATTCATGATCATTAGCTATCAGAGAGGTGCATTAGCTATCAGAGAGATATCATTTCACTCCAGCAATAATAGCAAAGTTCAACAAACAGAAAATAACAAATGCTGGTAAAGATGTGGAAAGATTGGAACTCTTATATACTGTTGGTGGGACTGTTAAATGGTACAGCCCCTGTGGAAAACTTCCTTAAAAAATTGAAAATAGAAATACCATTTAATCCAACAGTTACATTGCTAGGATTATATCCAGAAGAGGTGAAAGCTGGGACAAGAATAGATACGTGCACACTAATGTTCATCACAGCACAATTCACAATGGCAAAGAGATGGAAACAACCTAAATGCCTATCAATAGATGAATGGATAACCAAACTATGGTACATTCCCACAATGGAATACTATGCTATGTTAAAGAATAATGAAGAATACACAAATCATCTCACAATGTGGATTAATGTGGAGTGAAAGAAGTTAATCACAGAAGGACAAATACTGTATGATTCCATTATTGTAAAAAGTCAAGGAAAGGTTTACACAGGGAAGGAAATTATCTTTGCTGGTTGCCAGTGATGGGAGGGAAGGGTAGGCAAAATTTCAGACTAGTTGGGGGTCATATGTTGATTTGGGCGAGGAGAGGGGTGGTATGGAAATAGTCTGTGAGCAGCATAGTTACTATGAGCAAATGGAGGACACAGAAATGTGCAGAAAAGATCAAGATAGCAGAGGAAAATACTATTTCATGCACAATACTGCATTGCAAGTGGCACCAAACACCAGGCTATGGGTAAATGTATAGATAAGTGAGAATATCAGGTGTGGGAGGGTGAACAAGAATATACCCAAGACCAAGGATAGATTTGGCTGAAGATAGTCTTACATATGTACTTGTGCTACAAAATTATTCATATACATTCAGAAATAACAGAGAACAAGGTTGGAAAAACTTCTCAGTGATAACCAAACATTTTGAGGAAGAGAATTACTTGGACTGAGAGCTCAGGACCATAGTCTCAGGGAATATCTTGCTCAATTGGCACAATGTAGAATATTAAAATTTTGTTCTACATCCAACTTCTGTGAGTAGTGACTGGGGTCTGAAAAGCTTCGAAACAGCCAACTAAGGTGCAACTATTGGCCTCCTCTCATCTAGAACAAGAAGAGTGAAGAAAATCAAAGTCATTTGGAAATAATTAGTCCATGAGGACTAATGGCTCATGAGGACTTCAGCCTTCATGACCCTGAGATAGAACTAGTGTCCAGCTACCAATGCAAACCATTTGGAAAGGGATAAAAATTGGAGATCCTGAATAGAGTGGGAGGAAAAATGTGGAACAAAACTCAAAAACACAAAAATGACCAGAATTACTGGTCAGATAGAGACTGCTACAACTCTGAAAACTATGGCCCCAGGTTATGCTTCAGGCCTGGAAATGGACTAACCTCTATGAACTGGCTCTCAGCCCAACAGTAGAAAGACCTACAAGCAGAACACCTACCCCAGATAGATGCACCCCATAGATCAATCCAGACATCAAAGGGGCAGCAATCACATAGAGGAAAACCTGGACAGATAGGAATACATAAATAAGAAGGACACAGGGAAGGGGTAGTAACAGGGAGGAGAGGGGAGGAGAGTTTTTTATGATAGGTGATTATAATCAGGGGGATGAAATCAAATGCACATTAACTGTTGAGAGTAAAATAAAGTTACTTTGTAAATTTGAACTCAAATCACAACAAAAAAAATAATAAAATATACACATTTCATATTCAAAAGATTTGAACATCCAGTATATTAAAAAGATGTGCTTTGGAAGGCAAATTTTTGTGGGGAAAAGTGTAATGATATTGGCAGAAAAGGGATGGAAATTTCTGGTTTAAAATGTATTATATAACCTTCTAACCTTTTATAGATATTGAGTATAATGTAAACTCTTTCATAACTCATTGTCAATTTGCTATAATCATTAATATCAATTTATAATAAAAAAATAAATAAACCCAGGCTCAATGCTGTTAAGTTGATACCAACTCATAGCGACCCCTCTTTGGGTTTCCAAAGTGGTATCTCTATGGAAGTAGATTGCCCAGTCTTCCTTCCGAAGAGTGACTAGTGAGTTTGAACCACTAAGTTTTTGGTTAGCAGTCAAATGCCTTAGGCACTATGCCATCAATTTATACTGCATTACAATTTATAAGAGAAAATTTCATTTGCTTTTTAACTGTTTTGTTTCTCTCTCTGTTAACAGGCTATCAGTAGTCATTTTTAAAAGCAGTCAGTATTCATGCTTCTAAAAAGACTTCCATTGCTGGCATGCTTATAGGAAAACATGAATGATTGACAAAAATGTGTGTTAAGATAGAGAAAATTGGCTCTACATAATGATGACTGCCTAAGTATTTTACATAATTTCACGTCAGTTATATAATATACCCATGTCAGTTATATAATATATCCATAGTTTTATATTTACATATTTAAAAATTATGTTTCTTAGAGTTCTGTCACCAGGGATCTGAAATTCTATTCATGCAATAAACACTCTTTAAACCCTAAATACTATGTTATGTTTACAACCAAACAAAACTTACTGTCATCAAGTTGATCCCATCTCATAGCAACATTTTAGAACAGAGTAGAATTTCTTTATACAGTTTCCAAGGCTGTAAATCTCTACAGAAGCAGATTGCCTCATGTTTCTCCCATGGATCAGCAGGTAGGATGAACCACTGATCTTTTGGTTAGTAGCTGAATACTTTCACCACTAAAACAACAGAGGTCCTGTATTAAATTTAGGTACTTCCAAATGTGTCATTATTGTTATTGAGTTATAGGTATTCTTAAGCTGGTTCTGACTCATATTGTTGTTGTTAGGTGCTGTTGAGTCATTCCGACTCATAGTGACCCCATGCACAGCAGAACGAAACACCGCCCGATCTCGCACCAGCTCCATGATCCTTGCTATACTTGAGCCCATTGTGGCAGCCACTGTGTCAATCCCTCTCATTGAAGGCCTTCCCCTCTTTCATCAATGCTCCACCTTACCAAGCATGACATCCTTCTCCAGGGATTGGACCACTCTGACAACATGACCAAAGTAGGTGAGAAGTAGTCTGGCCATCCTTGCTTCAAGTAGCATCTCGGCTGCACTTCCTCCAGGACAGATCTGTTAGTTCTTTTGGCAGTCAATGGTACCTTCAGCATTCTTCGCCAGCACCACAATGCAAAAGCATCAACTCTTCTTCAGTCTTCCTTATCCATTGTCCAGCTTTCACATGCATATGAGGCAATTGGAAATATCATGGCCTGTGTCAGGTGCACCATAGTCCTCAAGGAGACATCCTTTCTCCTCAGCACTTGAAACAGTTCCTTCACAATCGACATGCCCAGTGCTACAAGTTGTCTAATGTCCCGACTGCTGCTTCCAAGGGCATTGATTGTAGAAACAAGCAATGTGAATTCTTTGACA
Source organism: Orycteropus afer afer (assembly GCF_000298275.1). Classification (NCBI taxonomy): domain Eukaryota; kingdom Metazoa; phylum Chordata; class Mammalia; order Tubulidentata; family Orycteropodidae; genus Orycteropus; species Orycteropus afer. Next base: position 1,935,535 of record NW_006921982.1, on the reverse strand, counting down.
ACCTCAATCTTTTCTCCATTTAACATGATGCTGCTTATTGGTCCACTTTTGAGGATTTTTGTCTTTATATTGAGATGTAATCCATACTGCAGACTGTGTTCCTCAGTCTTCATCAGTAAGTGCCTCAAGTCATCCTCACTTTCAGCAAGCAAATCACCAAGACACATCATCATCAAACTGACCAAAACCAAAGACAAAGATAGAATCCTGAAAGCCGCATGGGAGAAACAAAAAGTTATGTACAAAGGACAGCCAGTAAGAATAAGCTCTGATTTCTCAGCAGAAACCATGCAAGCGAGAAGGCAATGGGATGGTATATATAAA
>NW_006921982.1:1918575-1931956 GCF_000298275.1 Orycteropus afer afer | reverse complement strand
AAAAAAAAAAAAAAAATGTGTGAAGACATGTTTGCCATAAAGGATCAGAGAAGTTAGTTAGATTGCTCTACCAGATAAGGGTTTTTTGGTCATGTCTGTGATTTGAAAGTCATAAAGTTCATCTAGATGCATTAGTTGGAAAAATGGCCCTCCATTTATTTTGGGGTGAAGATAAATATTTGAAGTGGTCCAAGCTGATGCCTTCGCAGGAGCTGCAAAATATTTAGTAGAGGACAGTGGTAGACAAAGCCAACAGTCTGATGCCAATATGGGATTAGTAATGTTAAGAAGATGATGTGTAAGATTACGTGAATGGGTAAGGTATTGGGGACTAAGTAGGTTCTTCAGGGGGATAGTGTATATTAAAATAAGGAAAAAAAAAAAAAAAAGAAGAGGCATGATAAGTGGCCTTATGTGTATCGTTTTCATAGTGTGTATTTGCAATACCCAGCATAATTCCAGCCTGGGGACATATAGTAGCTACACATAAATTGATCTAGAATAATGAAAGCAATCCAAAGTAATACCAGGGTCCAGAAAAGAGGGGACTTTAAAACATCCTAATCTATCATGAGGAATCTTTGTGTAATAAACTGACCCACAAAGAGTACTGGTCAGGGGTATAATCTACAAAATCTCCTTGTAAGTGGGCATCCCACAAGAGTGAAAGAATTTCTTCTTCTGAGTTAGGAGTCTGGGGGGCTTATAAACATTTGGATTTTTTAAGTGGCTTGATATAGGTTGGTGATGCTGGGATACTGAGGGAGTGAAAATGTCCCCAACAATTGGATTAACTAGAATAGAGTCAAGGGTGTGGAGACATAGTGAAGTGGTAGTGGGTGTGAGAAGGAGGAATTGGAATGGGATCATTGGAGGACAGAAAAAGGTGCTTACATAGTTAATGAGGGCTGGAATTTGGAAAAATGCCTCTGCTAAGGATAGAGGTAGGGAACCTGGGTAGGATGAGGAAGGAGAGCCTAAAAGGGTCCCAAATAGGCAGCAATATAGTATAGGTGTTGCTGAAGGTTGTGATATAAGTCTGTAGTGGCTAAAGCACTTAACTGCTAACCAGAAGGCTGGCGGTTCAAACCCACCAGCCACTCCTCGGAAGGAAGGTTGGGCAATCCTACTTCCGTAGTGACACTGCCTCAGAAACCCAAGGAGGGGTCGCTATGAATCGGGGCTGACTCGACAGCACATAACAACAACAACAACAACAACCCCTATAATAGAGACAGAGGAAGGGACAAGTATTCCTGCAAATTTAGAGAGGGCAGAATAAGTGGCCCAGATATCTATTAAAAATGAGATAGGCTTACCTGTCACTGCCATCATTACCCATGGCTCCATGATTGAGACGGAAGTCAATGGGGCCTGTACAGGGCCTGTGCACCCTCAGTTTTCAGTGGCAAGGCCAAGGATATCAGGAAGCTCCAAAACAGACTCAGAGGAGAGTATTTTTGGAACAGATGCAATCCTGCCTCAAGGGGCATGATTGCAGTCTGACTTCTAGTGTCCCTCCTTGCCACACGCTGGTCAGGGCCCAGGTGGGGTTCTCGGGTTTGGGCAGGATGTGGCCCAAGGGCCCTCTTCACTGCATTTGAAGCATAGTTCTGGAAGAGGCTCAAGTTTGCCTCTCCACACTCCCAGAGGAGGTTCAAGAGTGAGTTTACCTCTCAAGACCTGTTTCATGGAAACTTAAAGTGCAGTGGCTAGAAGTTGGGCCTTTGCCTGATCTCATCTTCATTTTTATAGTCTTAATTCCTCATCTCTAATATTAAAGACCTTAAAGGGGAGGTTGAGAAGGTCTTTTTGAGGAGTTTGAGAGCCTATGTCCTATTTCTGCAGTTTATACCTTATGTCTGAAGCTGATTGTGAAATAATATTCATGTTAAGAAGAATTCCCTCCTGGGAGGTTGGATAGAGAGTGGTTTATTTCTGTAAACTTTCTGTGAGGTGGGTGAAAATGAGGTCTGAGTTTTCACCAAGGCTTTGGGTAATCTCCTTAAGTTTCTCATAGTTAACCTCCTTATGAGCTGCCTTTCTTAGCCTGGCAATGAGGCAAGTGGTCTTCACTGATCGTGGTGTCTTCTGCCTGGGGGAGTCCATCTGGTAGTCCCAATCTGGATTGGTTCAAGAATGAGTTTTGGGGAGGGAGGCAGAAGAAACAGGGTCTGGAGGAAGAGTGAGAGAGACATATAGAGGGGGACCCGTAGAAGGGGGGAGGAATGGTCAGCTGTGTAAAAAGAAGTCTCAGATTCCAGCAGTTCTGTATGAGAGGCAGTAGGGACAGTGGAAGAGGGTTTGGAGTGAAGCAGGAGGATTTGATAGGTGGAGCAGGACTGACAGAGAGTGTTGTTTCCAGAGGATGAAGAAGGCTTGGATGTAGAGTGTCTCTAATCATTCCCGTTACATAGACAAAAATTATCCAAGTCACAGAGGACATTTCATTGTCTAATTTATATTGGGGCCAAGTGATATTACATAAAAAATGAGACACTTGGGCTGGATCTCTGAAAAGAGGACAAGTTGGGGGAGGTTCCTCAGAAGACATCTTAAAGGTGTAGACTTGGAGGGAGTTGACTCAGAATTACCTATGAAAATGAAACAGAGAGAGAGGGAGAGAGAGAATAAGTGACTTTCTGAATTCTAGAGGTGTTAGGACCAAAGGAAAGTCATCCCCATCCGTGGGCCAGACACCAGAGAGGAGAGAGAAACAATCCCTGTCCAGGTATCCCCAGCACAGAGGAGGTTTCCTAGAGCAGAAGCTCAGTGACCGAAGGTGGAGGCTGAAGCCAGAGGATTTGTGACCTAGTGCTAGGTCTTGAGAGAAATAAGCAAATCGGAAATCCATGTGGGAAAGACAAAATATCACTTACTGGAGACAAATTGGCTGGTAGTGGTTCCAGGGTTAGCAATGGGAGGAAGAGATTCTCTCCGGGTTCCCTTTGGTGAGTCCTGGGTTTCGGCACCAACTCTGTTAGGTAGCTGATGCCAAGAGGAACTAGGCCAGAGTGAATTAATAAAAAATAAGTTTTATTGAATCGTTTGTTTGGCAGATGGGCTGAGGCTTAAAACAGCATCAGCAATGATCCTGTCACTGCAGGGTATTTAAGAAGTGTTTAATGTAGGAGGTCAGTTGTTTGTTTCAAAAGAGCCAATCCCTAATTGGTCTGTAAGCACCACCTTTGGAAAGGTGAGGAGGGAGCTGAGCAAAGACACAGAAAATTAGTGTGGGGTGGGGGGAGCAGAAACAAGACAGAATAGGAAACTGAAACAAAGGGGAAAAGCGGAATGTGAGTGTCGGGGGTAGGAACAAGGTTGAGGTGGGAACTGAACACAAACAGAAGCAACAGAAGCTGAGTAACTCTGGGGTGGGTAGAGAATTAACCTATTATGTAGTACAAAGAGCTCAGATGTTAGCCCTTCTTCCTTCCACAGAGCTGCTGGTAGGTTTGCCAGTCTTCTGGTTAGCAGTCAAATGCCTTAGGCTCTGTGCCACCAGAGCTCCTTTTGATTAAGAATAAAATACTTAAAATGAGTAGATGAAAATGCAAAATGGTACATTTTTTCAACTTATTCCAGTGTCAAAGCTTAAACAACAACAACAAAATTCTGAATATATAAATACAGCCTAGAAATATTTTAGTGCAAATATGAACAGCAACAGCATAATTTAAAGTTATTTAAATAAACTATTGTAAAGATAAGGAATGTTCTGTGAGGGACAATAAATGTAATGATATTTGATGAAATGTCTTGTCAAACATTTAAAAACTAAGGCAACAAAATTAGAAGTGAAAACTCATCTATTAATAGTTATTTATTATTCTAACTTATAATAAAGGGAGACTAAAAGAGCTATTTGGTGAAGATCACAATATTTTCTTAAACTTTTTCATGGGAGTGAAAAATATTGTGAATTCTCCTGGAGTCTGTATATGTAATGCTGGTGTTAAATTTTGACATGCTAATGTATCTGGGAAATCTTAGCTCTTGACTTCTGGCTTCATCCGAAGGTCTGGTCATCATTCCAGTTTGTTGTCCAGTGCCCAAATATCTCATGGTTCTCACAGTACTGTACTTCTCACTCTGACTGCTGTTGTTGTTGTTGTTGTTGTTAAGTGCCTTCGAGTCGTTTCCGACTCATAGCGACCCCATGCACAGCAGAACGAAACACTGCCCGATCCTGCACCAGCCCCACAATCCATGCTATACTCGAGCCCATCATCGCAGCCACTGTATCAATCCATCTCCCTGAAGGTCTCCCCCTCTTTCGTCGACCCTCCACCCTACCAAGCATGACATCCTTCTCCAGGGAATGGTCCCTTCTTACAACATGACCAAAATAGGTGAGACGAAGTCTGGCCATTCTTGCTTCCAAGGAGCATTCTGGCTGCACTTCCTCCAGGACAGATCTGTTAGTTCTTTTAGCAGTCCATGGTACTTTCAGCATTCTTCGCCAGCACCACTCACTCTGACTGCTATGGTGTATGAAATGGAGTCTTTGGGCATTTGTGCCAGGGTAAGACAAACCTCTGTGTCATGGAGATCAAAGTCGTCACAAATGTCACAGAAGAGGTGAGGTTTGTTTCTTGGACAGTGTCTCCTGGTCATTACTGTGATAATTGTTGAGGTCTTCCTCATTGCCATTGATACAGCTACTGATGTCATCTCTGCTTTTAGCTTAAGTGCTTGTGTTTTGGTTACCCAGTGCCACTCTGACAAGTTGTTGTTGTTGTTATGTGCCGTGGAGTTAGACTCGACTCATAGTGACCCCATCTTAGGTTTCTGAGGTGGTATCACTACGGAAGCAGATTACCTAACCTTCCTTCTGAGGAGTGGCTGGTGGGTTTGAACTGCCAGCCTTCTGGTTAGCAGTCAAATGCCTTAGGCACTACACTATCAGGGCTCTTCTGACAAGAATATACCACAAATGGTATGGCTGGTGCAAACAGGAGTTTATTCTTTTACAGTTTGGAGGCTTTAAGACAGAGTTCAAAGTGCCAGGCTGTAGGGGCTGGGTGAAAGCCTCTCAACCTTGGGCTTCAGCTCTGTCTCCTGCTCCCAGCTAACTAAAGCTAGATACTTTTCTTCACTTAGACAGCTGTTGGCTGTTGAAGCTGGCAAGCCCAAGGTTGACAAGTAAAAAGGTACAGTCCCAATGTTACCCACCACACCACAGGCCATGAATTCAAGTCCATTGAAAGTCCCAAGGTTGACAGAGAATGGAAGGCTGCTGAACAATGGGAGAACTACATACAGGGTTCAAGTGAGGGTTCAAGTGTGCCAATAAGCTAGACACCATTTCCCAAGCCTTTTCCTTATATACAGGAAGCAGACCACATCCCTAAAGCAGCTACTCAGGGGCTCACAGTAGATTCTACCATGGAGTTGATTACCAGTCTCATTATGAGGAATACTACATCCAGCTGCCCAGCCACTCAACCAGGCCCAGCCAAGTTGACACACAAACTTAACTACCACAGCTTGATTCTTCTTTTGACTGTCCAATATGACTGAATTTGAGAAATCAGCTTGACTCTACTGGCCATTTCTTTCTCTTCTACCCGCATGTCATTGTTACCTAAGGAGCTGATGAATTGCCTCTTATTTTCTTTGAGTAAAATAAAAGTTTTCTAATTCAATAACCTGTATTTCTAAGTGAAATAAATCCATAAAAGACATATACTGTTAGTGTTGTTGTTGTTGTTATGTGCCGTTGACTCAGACCTGACTCATAGTGACCCCTCCTTGGGTTTCCGAGGCAGTATCACTACGAAAGTAGATTGCCCTAACTTCCTTCTGAGGAGTGGCTGGTGGGTTTGAACCGCCAGCCTTCTGTTTAGCAGTCAAGTGCCTTAGGCTCTATGCTGCCAGGTATATAACAAACTATCCAGCCATTTGTAAAATAAAACTTGCAATACATAGCTTTTAAATATTTCCTACTACTAGGGGTTCAGTTTTAAACAAATTAATTGAGATCAATTATTTCTTATTAATCAAGCAAAGGAACACTTTTTTTTTTTTTTTTTTCTGAATCCTATAATATATCTCAGGAGCTCTGGTAGCATAGTGCCTAAGGCACTTGACTGCTAACCAGAAGGCTGGCAGTTCCAACCCACCAGCCACTCCTCAGAAGGAAGATGGGGCAATCTACTTCTGTAGTGATACTGCCTCGGCAACCCAAGGAGGGGGTCACTATGAGTCGGGTCCGACTCAAAGATACGTAACAACAATAACGACATAATATATCTGAGACAGAAAAAACAGCAAAATTACAGCAAAAAAAAGTCACACTCAATTCTTTATAGTTTTCCCATTTCCCATTGTAATGTAATGAAACCATAACAAAATGAAAAGTGGAAACAAATGAAGAAATAATAATCCAAAACTAAATGATGAAGAGTACCTGACAAAATATAAAATTTATGCAAAGATGAGGGAAGAAGTTGAAAGTTAAATATTGTCAGATTTCACAATGATAGAGATTTCCATAAATTAAGCAACTGTCAGCAACTGGGAGGCCCTTTCGATGATCCTTTGTTTAAAATTAAGATAGCCCAGTAATGAGAGAAGAAGGTGGGGGGAGACATCTGTGGAGACCAAACTCGATATAATAGAAAAGGAACAGAGGTGGATATGAAGTAGAAATCATGCTGTCCTGTCATTTTTTTTTTTTTTTATTAGAGTCTACCTTCCAGAAAAAGACTTTCTATTTTGAAAGGAACCTTTTATTCCTAATTTAATCCCCATGCCTGGGATACAGAGAAGATATTTTTTATTACCTCATAATTCAATTATCTGCACAATTCTCCATATTATTTTACAGTTTATCATAGTTTTATTTAAATAGAAACTCTTTATTCTAGCTATGTAATCATATCTACAAAGCAATAATTTTCTCTTCTTTTCAATTTTTTTTTCCATTTTCATTACATTAACTAAAATGTCCAAATAGTATTGATTAAAAGTGGTGATTTTGACTCTTTGTGCACTCTTCCTTCTGCCACCAACTATCCCACATTTGTGTTCATACCTGCAAGGGGATGATAATATAGGAACAAAATCCAAGTAGCAGCAATCTACATTGCTCTGAGCATCTGCTCAGAATAGCAAGTAAGACCACTGTTTCTTCAAGTTTTCTAGTTTAATTCATTTTCTAATATTGTTATCAACTTGTGATCCTAAAAATAGATTCTTCCCTTTGATCAATACTTCTCATTTACTGGTGATAGTGACCATTTATTGTAATTGATTTCAACATTTCAATGTTGGTTTGGAGGGCCCTTTATTTCTACTCCTGTTTAGGGAATTTATTATGAATGGACGGTAAATTTAATTTAATGACCCTTGGCATTTTTTGATATAGTATGCAATTTGTTTCGCATTAATTGTTGAGATAATATTGGTATTAAGTCTAACACTAGTCTATATTGAGTAATCTGTGCTTTCTCTCTGGAAAGCTGTATTTTTTTTTAATTATTATTATTTTTTATTATTTTTTTTTTTAATATTATCCTTGGCAATCAGTAATTTCATTAGGATAAGCTTAGGGTGCACATATATTCATTAAGCAACCTGCAGCTCATTGACCTCATTTAATCTGGAGATTAAATATTTTACTAACCTATGATAACTTTTCTCATTATGTTTCATAATTTCCTCTCCAGCATCCAGCCTTGTGCTCTTCTGGAAGTCATTTAGGGCCTTGTGTGGTCTCCTGGCTCTGTCTTTCTAGTCTTTGATCTTTTCCCTATAGCTTTCTTTTCTTTTTTTTTCCTTTGAGTTATTAAATACTATTTTCATTAAAAATTTAGTCATTAACAAAGATTAGTCTCATATTCCATTTGTCTATTAATGTTTAAGGTTTATTTTCTTTTTAGTCATAGAAGCAGTTGTGTGTGCTATGTGCATGTAAGAATGTGATTACATATACATTGTACATTTACTCTTTTTGTTAGATATCCCTTGGATGTATCTACAGGGAAATCACCAAATCTAGATGTTCATTCTTATCTTTGCCTTAAATCACTCCTTAAGTAGATAATGATTTTTTTGGGGGGAGGGGTGTCAGATTATACTTTTTTATTCTCTAATAACCATATTCTGCGTTTCTAGATAGCCAATGATAAAGGTATTGGGACTTAAATGACAATGCAAGTGCAATTTTGCTCCTAAAGAATAGAGGCAAACTGGCAAACTCTCAGTCATTATCTGAAGCATGATTAGAAAACACCTCTGTGACTAACCATCCTTTTCATAGTTACAGGACCAGCAGATTTTTGTGCAATCTTGTTGTCTCTTCCTGCCTTTATGTTTCCTGAGGTCAACAGAACTTTTGTTGTTGTTGTTAGGTGTCATCAAGTCATCTGCAACTCATAGTGACCTTTTATGTATACCAGAATGAAACACTGCCCAGTCTTCATGATCCTTGCTATACCTGAGCCCATCATTGCAGTAACTGTGTCAATCCACCTTGTTGAAGGTCTTCCCTTTTTTTTGTTGACCCTCCTATTCACCAGGCATGATATCCTTCTCCAGAGAATTATCTCTTCTGACACGACCAAAGTAGGTGAGACCAAGTCTGGCCAATCTCTTTTCCAAGGAGCATTCTGGCTGCACTTCTTCCAGGACACATTTATTAGCTTTTTTAGCAGCCCATTATACCTGTAGTATTCTTTGCCAACACCAGAAATCTAAAGCATCAACTCTTCTTTGGTCTTCCTTATTCATTGTCTAGTTCTCACATGCATATGAGGCAACTAAAAATACCGTGGCTTGGGTTAGGTGCAACTTAGTCTTCAAGGAGACATCTTTGCTTTTCAGCACTTTAAGGAGGTCTTTGGCAGCAGATTTGCCCAATGCAATACTTTGCCTAATGTCTTGACTGCTGCTTCCGTTGGTGGTGATTGTAGAACCAAGTAATACAAAGTCTTTGACAACTTCAATCTTTTCTCCATTTATCACGATGCTGTTTATTGGTCCAGTTGTAAGGTTTTTTGTTTTCTTTATATTGAGATGTAATTCATATTTCAAACTGTATTCTTCAGTCTTCGTCAGTAAGTATTTCAACTCATCCTCACTTTCAGCAAGCAAAGTTGTGTCATCTGCATATCACAGGTTGTTAATGAGTTTTCCTCCAATCCTGATTCCATATTCTTCTTCATATAGCCCAACTTCTCAGATTATTTGCTCAGCATACAGATCGCATAAGTATGGTGAAAAGATACAACCCTGACACACTCCCTTCCTAAATTTAAACCATTCAGTATCCCCTTGTTGTGTTCAAAAGAGAGCCGCCTGGTTTATGTGCCAGTTCCTCATGAATACAATCAAGAATTCCCATTCTTCTCAATATTATCTATAACTTATTATGATCCATACAATTGAATTCTTTTGGATAGTCAATAAACACAACTAAACATCTTTCTGGTATTCTTTTCTTTCAGCCAACATCCATCTCATGTCAGTAATGATATACCTTGTTCCACATCCCCTTCTGAATCCAGCTTGCATTTCTGTAAGTTCTTTGTCAATATACTACTGCAACCATTTCTGAATTATCTTCAGTAAGATTTTGTTTGTGTGTGATAATAATGATATTGTTTGATAATTTCCACGTTCTGTGGGATTACCTTTCATTGGAATGGTACAAATATGGATCTCTTCCAGTCAGTTGTCCAGGTAACTGTCTTCCAAATCTCTTGGCATAGATGAGTGAGTGCCTCCAGTGGGGCATCCATTTGTTGAAACATTTCAATGGGTATTCTGTCAATTCCTGAAGCCTTGTTTTTTTTTTTTTTTTTTTTTTGCCAATTCCTTCAGTGCGGTTTTAACTTTTCCCTTCAATACCATTGGTTCTCGATTGTATGCCACCTCCTGAAATGGATGAACATTGAGCAATTCTTTTTGGCACAATCTCCGTATATTCCTCCCATCTTCTTTTGATGTTTCCTGCATCATTCAATTTATTGCCCATGTGATTGGTCAATATTGCAACTCGAGGCTTAATTTTTTCCTCAGTTCTTTCGCTTGAGAAATGTCAAGTGTGTTCTTTCCTTTTGACTTTCTAACTCCAGGTCTTTGCACATTTCATTATAATAATTCCTTTTGTCTTCTCGAGCTGCTCATTGAAATCTTCTGTTCAGCTCTTTTATCCTGTTGATTCTTCCTTTTGTTTTAGCTACTCTCCATTCAAAGGCAAGTTTCAGAGTCTCTTCTAACATCCATTTTGATATTTTCTTCCTTTCCTGTCTTTTTAATGACGTTTTGCTTTCTTCATTGATGATGATCTTGATGTCATCCCACAATTCCTCTGGTTTTCAATCATTGGTGTTCAATGCATCAAATCTATTCTTTAGATGGTCTCTAAATTCAGAAAAGATATATTCAAGTTCATATTTCGGCTCTCATAGACTTCTTTTAATTTTTTTCAACTTCATCTTGAATGTGCATATGAGCAATTGATGGTCTGTTCCACAATCAGCTTCTGGCCTTGTTTTGCATGAATATATTGATCTTTCTATCACCTCTTGCCACAGATGTAGTCAGTGTGATTCCTGTGTACTCCATCTGGTGAAGTACACATGCATAACTGTCATTTATGTTGCTGGAAAAAGGTATTTGCAATGAATAAGTCATTGGTCTTGCAAAATTCTCTCATGTGATCTCTGGTGTCATTTATATCACCAAGGCTAAAATTTCCAGCTACTGTTGATTCTTCTTTGTTTCCATCTTTTGCATTCCAGTCACCAATAATAATCAACACATCTTGCTTACACTTTTGGTAAACTTCAGACTGCAGAAGTTGGTAAAAATCTTCAATTTCCTGGTCTTTAGTTTTGGGGTTGGCGCATAAATTTGAATAATAGTGGTATTAACTAGTCTTCCTTGTAGACATATGGATATTACCCTATCACTGACAGCATTGTACTTCAGGACAGATCTTGAAACACTGTGATGATGAATGTCACACCATTCCTCTTTAATGTGTCATTCCCAGCATTGTAGATCCTATAATTGTCTCATTCAAAATGGCCAAAGCCAGTCCATTTCAGTTCACTAGTGTGTAGGATATTGATCTTTATGTGTTCCATTTCATTTTTGACAACTTTCAATTTTCTTAGATTCATATTTTATACATTCTATGTTCAATTATTAATGGATGTTTACAGCTGTTACTTCTCATCTTGAGTTGTGCCACATGGGCAAATGGAGGTCCTGGATGTTTTACTCTATCCACATTATTAAGATTGGCTGTACTCTGAGGAGGGAGCTCTTCCCCAGTCGTATTTTGAATGTCTTCCTACCCAAGGGGTTCATCTTCTGGCACTATATTGGATACTGTTTCCGGGCTATTCATAAAGTTGTCTAGTAATATATCAGACAGTGTTTCACTGCTATTCATAAGCTTTTCACACGTCAATTGTTTGAGAAATGGATGGCCTCTTCTTTCTTCAAAGTCTGTGTTAGGAACCATCACAATACGACAAACTGACAGACAAATTTGTCTCTTAGCTCTTCCAAACCACTCTACTCAATTCCTCTCCTCCCTGCCCCAGGCTGCTCCAAATCTGTGGCATAGCTTCACTTCCTTTCCGGTCCCCTCAGGCTGCTCCAAACTCACCACACCACCTTGCATTGTAGGTAGGAGGCCATAAATAAAAACAGGATTGGTCAAGCATAAAAGAGAAAGCCACATTCTCTCCTACATATCATCCCCAGGCTTTGGATAGGAAAACATTTTCAAAGACTTGGGTAGCTCTCATCTCTGCTTCTGTACTTGAGCAAAGCTAGCTGACACTATTCTATTTCCATCTTATCAAGCCTACTCTAAAGAAGAAGTTTGGAGGAGGAAGGTGTAAGGAATATGCTTGCAATATGCCATTATCTCTTCTATGCCCTGTTCTTTTCATACCTTGTAGTGCTGTAGTGAAGAAGCTCTGGTGGTGTAGTGATTAAGGCATTTGGCTGCTAACTAAATGGTCGGTGGTTCAACCCCATCATCTGCTTTGTCAATAAAAGAATAGACAGTCTACTTCCATAAAGATTTGCAGCCTCAGAAACCGAATGGGGTTTGCTGAGTTGGAATCAACTTGATGGCAACAAGTATGTTTTTTTCTAGTGCTTTTTTTCTAGTGCTTTAGTGACAAATTTCCTAAATTTCAGTTTTTCCTTCTCCTTGTAGTGAGTACTTATTTGTATACATACATATGTGTGTGTAAGTACACACACACACACACGTATATGTATATATATACACACACATATACATTTATATATATTTAACCTAAGAATTATTCTAGAATAATGACTTCCAAATTTCCAAAACCAAAAATATATTATCTATTTGTATACGAACACTGGTGGTACAATTGTTAAATTCTAAACTGCTAACCAAATGTTGAAATTTTGAATACACAAGAACCTCCCCAGAAGAAAAGGTCTGGTGTTTGTTTCCATAAAATTTATAGCCTAGAAAACAATATGTGGGATTTCTACTGTCATATAGAGTTGCTTTGAGTAAGAATCAACTCAGCAGCACACAATAACAACAAGATACATAGAGAGAGACCCTGGGTAATACAAAAGGTTAATGTGTATTTTTGTTACCTAGTACCACTCTGAAAAGTGTATACCATGAATGGGATGGCTTGAACAAACAGGAGTTTACTCTCTTACAGTTCGGGAGGCTAGAAGTCTGAGTTCAAAGTGCCAGCTCTAGTGGCTGTGTGAAAACCCCTCAACCTTGGGCCTCAGCTCTGCCTCTTGCTCCCAGGCCACAGAAGCTAGAAGTTTTTCTTCACTCTGACAAGCCCAAGGTTGACAAATAAAAAGGCACAGTCTTGATGTTACAAACTACATGTAGGCCATGAATTTAAGTCCACTGAAAATCCCAAGGTGGGCAGAACATGACAGACTGCTGAACAATGACATGGCTACATGCAGGGTTCAAGCATGCAATAAGCTAGAGACTATTTTCCAAGGCTTCTCCTTATATACAGGAAGCAGACCACATCCTTAAGGCAGCTACTCAGCTGCTCACAGTAGATTCTACCATGGAATTGATTGGTAGTCTCATCATGGGGAGTACTACATCCAGCTGCCAAGCCAGTCAACCAGGCCCAGCCAAGTTGACACATAAACATAACTACCACAATGTGGTTGACCAATAACCCAAAAGTTGGCAGTTTGAGTCTACCCAGCGACACCTTAGAAAAAAGGTCTAGGAATCTACTTCTGAAAAATCACCCATTGGAAACTATGTAACTCTGTTTTGATACACATGTAGTGGCCATGGGTCAGAATTGACTTGATAGAAACTTGGTTATCTATCATCTATCTATCTATCTATCTATCTATCTATCTATCTATCTAT
>NW_006921982.1:1905486-1918058 GCF_000298275.1 Orycteropus afer afer | reverse complement strand
TATCTATATCTATATCTATATCTATATCTATATCTATATATTTGAAAACTATCCTCAAATGAAGTGAAGCAATAAAGGCAGCATCTTTATGTTGCTTGCAAGAGGATAAGTCTGAAAATGAGATTGGTAGTTAGCAGAAGCTTTATATTTCACAGGTACTTATGCTGGTCACAAGTAAAAGGGCATGGGTGAGGTGGGAAGCAATGTAGAGATGAGTTTTCACTTCTGAGAAGTAGATGCCTGAAACAAATCCAGGGAAAACATTCTCCAGTTAGAAGGTCTATGTGAGGAAAGAAGAAAGGATACATAAAGCAAGTCTGAGAAAACATATTCCTCAGCTTTGCTCAGGCTGAACAAGAAAAACTGGTATATTAGTTCATGGGCTTCTGCAAGCTCTTGGTGTAGGAGTTGCAAAAGATCTCAACCCTTTACAGATGGGGTAGTCTTGAAAGGCTCTGAGGTGACTTTTGTATAAAGTACTGAAAGGATCAAAAGAATGAGCTAAATAAATATTTAGGCAAGGAACATTCCCTCAAGGGTGAACTCAGATTGCAAATTCCTTGAGAAACATGTCTGCTTTATTCCAGAAACCAAAGTAGGGCAATGTGGCTAGTGAAGAATAAAGATCTGGGTAGGTAGGAGGAGAGAAAAAGTAAAGACCAGAATCAGATCATGTAGGACTGGGTAAGTCATAATAAAGAGTCTGGCTTTTACTTTGAAAGGTCTCGGCAGAGGAGTGATGTGATGAAATTTATATTTGAACAGGATCACTCTTGCTGCTATGCTAAGAATAGTTTAAAGAGGACCAGGGTAGAAGCTAAAAAAACAGTTTAGGAGGTTATATGGATCAATCAAATCCACTTTTCTTTTATATCACTAAGAGAATATAACAACTTCTATATTTCACTTCTCTGTTCAACTTTGACACCAGCCGCATATGCAACACTTCTTCTGACCATAACCACCCAGAGCTAGGTCAAAGCTCACACAGTTCTCCAGGTTGCAAAATAGGTCTAAGACTTCAGACAACCAGTCATAAGCTGAAGAGTGTCCAGATCCTCTCACTTTTGACCTACTGTCTGCAGGTACGAGAGTTCTCTCTATCCCTTTAGAATACCAGCTATAAACTAAGGGGTCCCCTGCTCATTCACTTCTGACCTGTTGGTCCCCACTACTCCCTCAGGTTTTATAATTCACAGTAATGACTCACTGATCTCACAAAAATCTCCATAGTTATGATTACAGTTTTATTACAAAGGATACACATAAGGATTACCATAAAGAAGAGGCACATACGGCAAGATCTGGGAGGGTACCTAACATGAAGCTTCCATACCCAAAGAAGACCCATCACCCTCCTGAGAGCAGATAGCTTTTGATAACCAGGAGGAGATGGAAGGTGGAGATTCAGTATCCAGAGATTTTGTTTATTATGGAAGACAACCTCCTGTCCCTCTTCCCTGACGTGGGTCAATATCATGAGGTGATTTCAGGTATTAGGCTGTGGGTCTTTCTGGACATATCATGAGGTAGTCATCACAAGGTGGGGTTCTCCAGCCTGACCACCATGAAGTGATCATCATGAAAGGTAAGTCCCTCTGGCTGGCCATCCCCTACCCCATAATCATTTCAATACCTTACTGTCATGACCTGTAAGTTAGGTGTGGTCTGAGTCCTTATGATATTGTTAGGTACTGTTGAGTTGTTTCCATATCCTAATAACCCTATATACAACAAAACAAAACACTGCTGGGTCCCGTGCCATCCTTGAGCCCATTGTTGCAGCCACTGTATCATTCAATCTCTTTGAGAGTCTTCTTTTTCACTTACTTGCCCTTTACATTACCAAGCATGATATCCTTCTCCAGGGAATGATCTCACCTTACATCATGACCAAGTATGAGAGACAAAGTCTCACTATCCTTACTTCTAAGGGACATTCCTTCTGTACTTCTTCCAAGAAAGATTTGTTTCTTCTGGAAGTCCATGGTATATTCAGTATTTATTGCCAACACCATAATTCAAATGCATCAATTCTTCTGCAGTCTTCCTTATTCATATCTTCAGATGCATAAGAGGCTCAGGTCATACACACCTTAGTCTTCAAAGTGAAATCTTTGTTCTTTAACAACTTTAAAGAGTTTTTGTTGTTGTTGTTGTTGTTGTTGTTGTTGTTGTTTTTGCCCAACAGATTCCCCTAATGCAATATGTCATTTGATTTTGTGACTACTGCTTCCATGCATGTTGATAGTGGATCCAAGTAAAATGAAAGCCTTGACAACTTCAATCTTTTCTCCACTTATCATGATGTTATTTATTCACCAAATTGTGAGAATTTTGTTTTCTTTATGCCTGGTGACCTTATAAAATATAGTTAAATCCTTTTAGGGAAAATATAAGGTTTTAGAGATGATCTCTCAGGAACCCAAAGTCAAAAACAAATTTTTTACCTAAGGTCAAATTTTAATAACTATAGAGGTTAAGTTCAATGATAGTGTAGAACTTATTATTATTTAAATTCTTCATATCCTTTATATGATTAATTATTTGATCTGTAGGCTTCTTAGAGTTCTTAGAGGCCTATGTTAAATTTCTCTACTAAAATGGAATTTTTCTGTTTTCCCTTTCATATCTTGGGATATTATATATTATACCCCTGTGTTGATAAATATGTAAAATCAATGTGTGTCATCAAATCAATTCTTACTTAAAGTGACCTTATAGGACAGAGTAGAACTATTCCATAGGCTGTAATCTTTACAGGCACAGATCTTTTCTCCCACAGAGAGTCTGCTAGGTTCTAAAGCCAAACTTTTGGTAAGCAGCTGAGCACTTAAACATGTTACATCTATATTTTCATAGTTCTTTTTATCTACCTGGATGATTTTTTTTTCTATATATTTATAAATTTCCTTTTGTATTTGGCTTAATAATTTTGCTTTAAACATTATTTTACTTTATATTAATAGCATCATGTCTACTTTCTTTTTGCTTACCTTTACCTGGTAAATACTCTACTACATCCCACCAGTGATTTTATTTTTAAAATTTTTAAAGTTTGTTTAAAGTATGTCTCTTATAAATAATTAAATCTTTCTTTTAGAATGGACTATACCATAGTCACACTAAAATCACTCAAATGTTTAGAATTATCAAGGAATTATATTTTACAGTTCATTCTTATGGCACTTTTTCATTTTGATTGTGTTAAATAGTTTTATAGTTGTTGTGTGGCTTTGATACCATGTACTTTATTATACATGTATTTATAAAATACATACACACACATGGGCACAGATAAACCCAATAACCTAAGTACAACAAAATTTAAAATCACAAAATAAATAGCAAATTGTCATGGGGTAGAAGACCTGGAGAGTACTTTCTGTAAAGATTTTTATTGTGTCTCAGCCAGTAAGTTCAGAATCATAGTTATGGGAGAATGCCAGGTCTGGAAGCAGATCACAAGATCTGGGGGGTAGATCACCAGGTCTTTTCTCCCAAGGAGCAGCTGGTAGTTTCAAATCTGAGAACTTTCACTTGCAGCCAAGTTCTTAACCATTGCACCACAGGTGCTCATTAAACACAAACTAATGACATTGAAGTGCAGGTTTCACATGAAGTACATTGGCCAGGAATCAAACCTGGGTCTCTCCCATGGAAGAAAATAATTCTACCACTAAACCACCACTGCCCTCCCTTCAAGATGAAAGCCTAGGAAACAGTAGAGGGCAGTTCTACTCTGTCCTATAGGGTGACCATAGGAATTGGAATTGATTCAATGTCAAAAAACAACCATAACATATAATCCCTACTTTGGTCAATATATGTTAGAAAGTGCCCCCTTCCATTCCCTATTCTCTTCCTCTTCCTAAAATAGCTACTGTTCTATCTACCAAACTTATTATGTCTTCCTTTTTATTTATTTATTTATTTATCATATATATATGCAATCACTCAATATGCATTCATTTTTGGTAAACATTATGTTTGTGAAAATAATTCATTCAGTTGCATGGCAACTTCTATATTTTAACCTCATGAATGCTATTTTGTTGACTATTCTGATTCAAAATAATTCCCCTCAAAACACTGAGTCATTGTTTACTAATTTTCATTCAGAGATAAGAAATCTAAGACAACTTGATCTTAATTTCTTAAAATTCATGCTAAGATTTCTCTCTGAAAATGTTGAAGCTTCTCTATCTTCTCAGGGTTTTTAATTTCTCCAGAATATACTTAAGTGTGAGTTATATTTCCTTTTTAACTCAGCATTAAGTATATACTATTTTTCCTAGGAATATTGTCCTTTCCTAGGAAGTTGTCAAAAATGAAATGAGACACATAAAAATTGATATCCTAGGAATTAGAGAGTTGAAATGGACTGGTTTTGGCCATTCTGAATTAATCATATGCTCTACTATACCAGGAAAGACAAAGAAGAATGGAATCACATTCATCTCAGAAAGATGTTTCAAGATCTATCATGAAATGCAATGCTGTCAGTGATAGGATAATATCTATATGCCTCCAATGAAGACCAGTTAATACTATTATTATTCAAAATTATGTACCAAACACTAAAGCAAGAAATGAGAAAATTGACAATTTTTTTACCAACTTCTGTGGTCTGAAATTGACCAAACATGCAAGCAAGATATATTGATTATTACTGCTGATTGGAATGCAAAAGTTAGAAACAAAGAAAAATCATTGGCAGTTGGAGTACATGCCTTGGTGATAGAAAAAGACACCAAAGATCATATGATAGAATTTGGCAAGACCTATGACTTATTCACTGCAAATACCTTTTTTCAACAACATAAACAGCGCCTGTAACACATGGACTTTGCCAGATGGAATACACAGGAATCAGATCAACTACATCTGTGGAAAGAGGTGATGGAGAAGCTCAATATCTAAAGCCAAAACAAGGCCTGAGCTGACTGTAGTACAGATCATTAATTGTTCATATGCAAGTTCAAGCTGAAGCTGAAGAAAATTAAAACAACTCCATGAGAACCAAAAAATAGCCTTGATTGTATCCAACCTTAATTTAGAGAGCATTTGAAAAACAGATTGGAAGCATTACACACCAATGACTGAAGGCCAGATGAGTTGTGGGATGGCATCTAGAACATCATAAATGAAAAAAGCAAAAGGTCACTAAAAAGACAGGAAAGGAAGAACATACCAAAACTTCCATAAGAAGAAAATCTGAAACTTGCTCTTGAATGGAGAATAACTAAAGCAAATGGAAGAAATAACAAGATAAAAGAGCTGAACAGAAGATTTCAAAGAGCAGCTTGAGAAGACAAAGCCAATTATTATAATGAAATGTGCAAAGACCTGGAATTAGAAAACTGAAAGAGAAGAACATACTCGGCATTTCTCAAGCTGAAAGAACTGAAGAAAAAATGCAAGCCTCAAGTTTTAATACTGAAGAAATCTATGGGGAAAATATTGATTAATGCAGAAAGCATCAAAGTAGATGGAAGGAACTCCGAGTCACTGTACAAAAACTTATTGCCAATGTTCGTTGATTTCAGAAGGTGGCATATGAACAAGAAGCAATGGTGATGAAGAAGAAGTCTAAGATTCACTGAAGGAATTGGGAAAAATCAATGCTCCAGGAATTCATGGAATACTCATTGAGATGTTTCAACAAAAGGATGTAGGGCTACAGGCACTTACTCATTGATGCCACATTATTTGGAAGACAGCTATCTGTCCAATGTACTGTAAGAGACTGACATTTGTGCCCATTCCAAAGAAAGGTGATTCAACAGAATGTGGAAATTATTGAACAGTATCATTATATCACATGCAAGTAAAATTTTACTGAAGATAATTAAAAATGGTTGTAATATGATATTGACAGGGAACTTCCAGAAATTCAAGCTGGATCAGAAGATCTGAAATGGGGCATATCATTGCTGATGTGAGATGGATTTTGGCTGAAAGCACATAATGCCATAAAGATGTTTACTTGTGCTTTATTGACTATGCAAAGGCAAATGTGTGGATCATAACAAATTATGGATAATATTACAAAGAATGGAAATTCCAGAACTCTTAATTATGTACATGAGGAACCTGTACATAGACCAAGAAGCTATTGCTTGAACAGAACAAGGGGATACTGCATGGTTTAAAATCAGAAAGAGTGTGCACCCACCCGGGTTATAAGCTTTTACCATACTTATTCAATCTCTATGCTAAGCAAATCATCTGAATACCTGGAGTATATGAAGAAAAATGTGGCATCAGGATTGAAGGAAGACTCATGAATAACCTGCGATATTCAGATGATACAACCCTGCTGGCTGAAAGTGAAGAAGACATGAAGCACTTACTGATGAAGATCAAAGACTACAGTCTCAATATGGATTAAACCTCAACATGAAGAAAACAAAAATCCTCGCAATTGGACCAATAAGCAGCACCACGATAAATGGAGAAAAGATTGAAGTTGTCAAATATTTCGTTTTACTTGGATCCACAATCAAGACCCATGAAAGCAGCAGTTAAGAAATCAGACATTGTGTTGTGGTGGGCAAATCTTCTGCAAAAACACCTATTTAAAGTGTTGAAGAGCAAAGATGTTACTAAGATGTGCCTAATCCAAACCATGGTTTTTTCAATAGCCTCATATGCATATGAAAACTGGACAATGAAAAAGAAGACAGAAGAGTTCATGCCTTTGAATTATTGTGTTGGCAAAGAATACATAGAGCACCATGGACTCCCAGAAGAATGAAGAAATCTGTCCTATAAAAAGTTCATCTGGATTATTCCTTGGAAGCAAAAATTACCAGACTTCATCTCATCTACTTTGGACGTGTTGTCAGAGGGGACCAGTACCTGGAGAAAGATATCATGCTTAGTAAAGTGGAGAGTTAGTTAAAAAGGGGAAGACCCTCAATGAAGTGGATTGACACAGCGGCTACAACAATGGGCTCAAGTATAGTAAGGATTGTGAGGATGGTTGATGACTAGGAAGTGTTTTATTCTGTTGTGCATAGGGGGTCTATGAGTTGGAGCTGACTCAATGGAACCTGTTTTGGTTCTCCAGTACTATGCTAACAGAAAATACCACAGGTGGTTAGCTTTAACAACCAGGAGTTTATTCTCTTAAATTTGGGAGGCTAGAAGTCTGAGTTCAAAGTGCCAAACTCTAGAGGCTCCTCTCAACCTTGGGCTTCAGCTTTGCCTCTTGTTCCTGACCCACTGGAGCTAGAGGTGTCCCTTCACTCAGGTAGCTGCTTGCTGCTGAAGCTAACAAGCCCAAGGGTGACAAATAAAATGGCCAATCCCAATATTACCAAACAATATGACAGGCCATTAGTCCAAGTCAGTCCAGAGACAGTTCCAAGATTGACAGGAAGCATGGCAGGCTGCTAAATGAAGATTCAGCTACATGCAGGGTCCAACTGTGCCAAAAAGGTGCAGAGACTTTTCTCAAAACTTCTCCTTATATACTGGAAGCAGAGCACAATCCTAAGGCACCTACTGTTCTCCGGTAGATTCCACCATGGAGTTGATTACCAGTCTCATCATGGGAAATAACTATATCCATCAGGTCAGCCTCTCAAAACCAGGCCCAGCCAAGTTGACACATAACCTTAACTACCACAGCACCTATCTTTCAGTCTTAATTTGACCTTAACAATTCTATTATTGTACCATACCAGTTGTCATCAAGTTGATTCCTACTCATGGTGACCCCATGTATGTCAGAGTAGGATGTGCTCCATATGGTTTTCAATGGCTGATTTTCCATATGTAGATCATCAGGTTTTCTTATGAGGTTCCTTTATGTTGACTTGAACCTCCAGCCTTTCTATTAGCTGCTGAACACATTAATCATTGCACCATTCCATTGAACCCTATATGCCTGCAATGATTATAACTGATAGTGATTATTAGAATTAATTTTAAAATATAAGATAATGATATTTGAATGTGTTCCTCCAAGGGAGTAAATTAGAACTACTTAACCCTATGTGTTTATTAAAAATGACCTGTGAGTGTTTTAAAATTTCCTATACCAAGCATTTGCATCCAGAGGTTTTGATTTAAGTTATCTAGTTTTTAGTTTCTTTGTTTGTTTGTTTGTTTGTTTGTTTTTGGGCTCATGTAGAAATATTTAGTTCTTTCTAAGGGGGAAAAATGCATTTTAACACTTTTTTAAGTTCACTTTCATTTTCAAAAATTTCAAAATTGCATAAAAAACAATGAAATGTAAATACCCTTCAATAAATTCACCAATTCATTTGTTTACCTTTTCTCTAAATTCACAATTTGTAAATGAAGTAAATGAAGATTTACTTCATTATATTTGCTGTGCTTCTCTCTTTCAGACACACAAAGACGCATGCCCATGCATATACACATACATTTAAATACATTTTTGCCAAACATTTGAAAGTCACAAACATCATAACATCTTCCCCATAAACACTTCAGTGGGTCAGTCTTAAAAATAAGGGCACAATTATCACACCTAAATAAATTGATGTTAATTCATTAACATCACTACTATACACTCAATATTCAAATATCCCTAACTCTAGTGGTACAGTGGTTAAGTGCTTGGTTGCTTAGCAAAAGGGAAGTAGTTTAAACCTACCAGCTGCTCTGTAGAAGAAAGAATGTGGCATTCCGTTTCCATAAAGATTTTTAGCCTTGGAAAACTTATTGGGCAGTTCTACTCTGCTCTGTCTGATACTATGGATTATATTCTACTCAACAGTAATGGTTTTGGTTTGGATGTGCCTAAAATATATTTTAGTCTTTATTCTTAAGTATATGGGGTTCAATCAAAGTTCAAATGAAATGCATTTAAATTTAATGAATTCCTTATTAAATTTAGGAAGATCCACCAATTTTTTTTCTTTTTTCATTACAATGACTATACTAACAGTCCAATCCACTTTTCTAATAGAATAATCTGCACTGGATTTGTATATTTATTTCCTCATAAGAAAAAGAACAAACAAGAAGAGTTTAATATTGTCAGTATTTTGTATTTCTTTTTTATCCTATCAAGTAACACTGAATATCATATTTTCCCATAATTGATGATGATAATTTTTGCTTCTTATTCCTTTTTGTCTACACTTACCTGATAATTTGTTTGTCTACCTATGCATCCATCTGAAGATTAGTGCTTATTATTGACAATGCAGTATTGTGTACGTAAAAATATTTACCTTTGTTTCCTGTACCTCTTGTACATCTCACTGTACCTTCCTTTTCCTTAATATTATTGTGCTAGTCATTCAATTTTGGTATATTGCCTTTTCCTTCACCAAAATTAATACTTGTCTCTTTACTATCTAGCAATTTTCTCTCCTCTTCCTTCCCAATAAAGAAAAGTTCCTTCCATGTGTAAATCTTTCCTTGAGATTTTATAGTATTTACTCATACAATATGTGTCTTTCTGTGACTGACTTATTTCACTCAGAATAATGTCCTCCAAGTTCATCCACATTATGAGATGTTTTGTGGATTCATCATTATTTTTTACTGTTGCATAGTATTCCATTGTATCCATGTACCATAGTTTGGTTATCCATTCATGCACTGATGGGCAATTAGGTTGTTTCCAACTCTTTGGTATTGAGAATTGTGCTGTGATGAATATGTATATACATAAATCTATTTCTGTACCAGCTCTCACTTCTTTAGGATATATAACTAGCAAAGATATTGTTGAATCAACTTTTTAAGGAAGCACCATACCATTTTCTAGCATAGTTCTATCATTTTACAGTCCCACCAGCAGTGTATGACAGTCCCAATTTCTTCATATCCTTGTTAGCATGTTATTTCTTTTCTTGTTGAAATTTGCTATTATTGCTGGGGTGAGGTGATATCTCATTGTTGTTTTGAATTGCATCTCTTTAATGGCTAGTAATCACCAACATTACTTTATGTGTTTATTGTTTGCCTGCATATTTTCTTTGGTGAAGTGGCTGTTCATGGCATCTATTCATTTTTTAATTGGACTGTTTGTCTTTTGATATTGAGGTGTTGGAGTTTTCTATAAATTTTAGAGATAATTCCCTTGTCAGATATGTCTTTGTCGAATATTTTTTTTCCAATCTATAGGTTCTCTTTTGGAGAGTCTTCTGATACAACAGACAAAAATTAAACAAAGAACTATGTATTTACAAACAACAATAAAATTGTCAAATCTCTGGAAAAAACCAGTGCAGGGGGAAAAAAAAGAAGAGAGAAATTACCAGTATTGAGATTGAAATAAGAGATATTAACTACAGACCCTGCAGACATCAAATGCAAATACTCTAAACAGTGCTCTTCATGTAAATTTAACAAGTTAGATGAATTAGACCAATTCTTTAAAAACAACACAATAACATAGCACACTCACTGTAAAAGAGATCATTTGACTAGGCTTTTAACTATTAAAGAATAACAATAAAATGACTAATATATTTTGTAATTCAAAAACTCCCAATAAAGAAATATCCAAGCCCATATCATCTCTTTCACTGAAGAGTTCTACCAAATATTTTAAAAAGAATTAAAACCAATTTTACAGAATTGTTGAAGAAAAATTATTTGACAATGTTGAATGTCTATTTATGGTTTAAAAAAAAAAATCTGAGCAAGATAGGAATAGAGAGAGCCTTCCTCAAGTTTATAGAAAGCAACTGCAAAAAACCTACAGCTCCTACATACTTAATGGTGAAAGACTGAATGCTTTCCCCCTTAGATCTGGAACACAATCAGGGTGTCTGCTTTTATCACTCTTGTCGAAAATAGTGCTAGAAATTCTAGTCCTGTGTAATATGGCAATAAAATATAATAAATTGTATACAGAGTAGAAAGGAGGAAAATAAATTGTCCCTATTTGCAGACAACATAATTGTCTATTTAAAATTGCCTAAGGAGAAATCCCCCACACACACAGACACAAAGAAACCACCATGGGACTAACACGTGATGAGGTCAGCAAGGTAAGAGAATGCAAGACAGGTATACAAAAATCAATTGAATATCTATACTCTAGCAATGAACATGTGTACACAAAAATTTAAAAATACAATACATTTGCAATCACTAAAAAAATCAATATGTAATGTAAATCAACAAAAATATTTAAAAGAATTGTAGGCTGAAAACTGCACAATGTTAGTGAAAGAAGTCAGTGAAACTCTAAATAAATGGAAAGGAAAACCATATTCATGAATTGACCAACTCAACATAGTAAAGATGTCAATTCTCCCCAAAATGATACACTGGTTGAACATAATTCTTTTCAAAATCTTGGTAAGATACTCTATGGATATAGACAAATTATTGTGAAGTTTACATGAAAAGGAAAAGAACAAAAACAATTTCTGAATAAAAAAAAAAAGATTAAAGTGGGAGATATTAGTCTACTGATGTCAGAATCTATTAAATACCTACAATAATCAAGATTGTGTGGTATTGGTGGAGGGATAGAAAAATAGGTCAATGAAACAGAACAAAGAAATAGATGAAGACAGATATGCCCAAATGATTTGTGACAAAGGTGCAAAAGCATTCAACTGAAAAGAAAAAAAAAAAAAAGCAAACGGGGCTTGAGCAAATAGACATCAATCCACAGGAGAAGAAGGAAAATGAAAAGAACTTTGATGTAAATTTCACAGCTTATAAGAAAACTGTAAAAACTTAATTAAAAAAAATGTAAAATATAAACTATAAAATTTTCAGGAAAAAAAAATGAGGAGAAAACTTAGGACTAAGTAACAATTTCTTAGATGGGACACCAAAAGCAGAATCTCTAAGAACAAAACTGTTTAATTGGATTTTTATCAAATTTTTACATTTGCCCTGTGAAAAATTCTCTTAAGAGGGTGAGATGTAAAGCTACAGAGCAGGAAAAGATATTTGTAAACCACATATCTAATGTAAGACAAGTATTTAGAATGCATTAAGAATTCTCAAAACTGTCCAGTAAAAAGCAAACAAAAATCAACAGCAAAAAAACAAAAGATCTAAACCTAGGACAAAAGAGGAGAGATTTCATGGGGAAAAAAAAATTATATATATATATGCAGATAACATATAATAAAATGAAAAGAGACTCAATATCATTAGCCATTAAGCAAAAACAAAATAATACCATAGTGAGATATCACCCCATTTATTAGAAAAGCCCAAAATAAAATTTAAAAAAATAAATAGTGACAATATCAAATGCTCACAAGAAAGAGGATAAAGGTGATCATTTATACTTTGCTGATGGGAATGTAAAACAGTAGAGCCATACCAGGAAATAAGTTGTTGTGTTAGACTGGGTTCTCTAGAGAAACAAAACCAGTAAAGCTTACATATATATATATCACATATATATATGTGATAGTTGAAGATGTGTCAACTTGGCTGGACTCCAGTTGTGAGTGGTGGTTCCCATGATGGGATCAGATGACTGAGTTCTGAGCGGCCGGTCTGCCCAAGGGGAGTTTCCCCAGGGGTGTGGCCCACCTGCAATGCTATTCCAAGGACAAGCTGGAAGAACGGCATTCCGGACTATATACTTCCTTGAGTGAGCG
>NW_006921982.1:1902103-1903706 GCF_000298275.1 Orycteropus afer afer | reverse complement strand
GGACATTCTTACTTCCAAGGAGCATTCTGGCTGCACTTCCTCCAGGACAGATCTGTTAGTTCTTTTAGCAGTCCATGGTACTTTCAGCATTCTTCGCCACCACAACTCAAAAGCATCAACTCTTCTTCGGTCTTCCTTATTCATTGTCCAGCTCTCACACGCATATGAGGTGATTGGAAATATTATGGCTTGTGTCAGGCGCATCTTAGTCCTCAAGGAGATATCCTTGCTCCTCAGCACTTGATACAGTTCCTTCACAGTTGACTTTCCATATATGTATATATGTATATAGAGAGAAATTTATCAGTTGTCCTTCAATAGATCAGTATTTAAACAATGGTATAGCAGTGAAAAAGAAAGGAATGAACTATAGAGACATACAACAATCTACATAAATCTCCAGAAAAACTATGCTGAGTGAAAAGGGTCAATTCTTAAGGTAATATTATGTGATTCTACTTATATAACATTCTTGAAATGATGAAATTATAAATCCAGAAATTAGAGTAGTGATTTAAAAAATAATAATAATAATTGCAGTTGAGTTAATTCCAAATCACAGAGACCCTGTAGGACAAAGCAAGAACAGCCCCAAGGCTGTAATCCTTTATGGAAACAGATTGCTACATCTTTCTTCTGCAGAGCAGCTGGTCTTTTAGAACTGCTGCCTTTTCAGGCAGCAGCCTAGTGTAAAACACTGCAACACTAGGGCCCTTAGAGTAGTGGTTGCTAAGGGTTAAGGAGAGTGACACAAAGAGCTAAATGTTCAACTATTATCAGAAAAGTTGGTGGTTTAGTCCTACTCAGCAATGCCTCAGAAGTTAGGCCTTGATCTGCTTCTAAAAGGCTACAGCCTTGAAGACCCTATGGAGCCATTCTGCTGTGTACATTTTGGGTCACTATCAGCAGTAATTGACTTTAGCAAGCGTTAAATGGGATGAAAAGGAGGGAAATATATATGGATATAAAAGGGCAACTTGAGGGAGAATCACAGTTACGAAAATATTCTATATGAAAATATTCTATGTTGATATTAATGTCAATATCCTGATTATATTATTCTATACGCACTACCCATTGCCATTGAGTCGGATCTGACTCATAATGACCCCTCCTTGGGTTTCCGAGGCGGTATCACTAAGGAAGTAGATTGCCCAACCTTCCTTCCAAGGAGTGGCTGGTGGCTTTAAACCACCAGCCTTCTGGTTAGCAGTCAAATGCCTTAGGCAGTACACCACCATTCTGTAGTTTTGCAAATTGTTACTATTGGGGGAAAATGCCTAAAATGTACATAGAGTTTCTCTGAATTATATTTACAACTGTATGTGAATCTTGATTCCACAATTATCTCAAAATAGAAAGTTTAGCTAAATGGAATTTGTGATGGTTGTACAAAATTGATGTAATAGATTATATTAAACTGTACACAAGAAAAATGTTCAATTGGTAAATGTTATATCTTCATATTTTTACAAGACTAAAATATTGTCTAAATTATGAAGTATGAGAAGTATGAAAATATAATAAAGATTAGAGATGATTCAAATTTCCCAGTTGGTCAGAGAGTGGTATTAATTTTAAGAATATATGAGTATCTATCTAT
>NW_006921982.1:1901050-1901643 GCF_000298275.1 Orycteropus afer afer | reverse complement strand
GAATTTGCTGTGAGCAACTGATTGCTTTTAAATTCCTGATTGTTAAAGTCATCCACTTGGGTTATGTTGTTGAAGCAGCACAAAGTAACCAAAACAGGTAGGATATATATTGAGTCCCATCTTGATGTAGGGGGTAACTTGTATCATCATCCTTGGCTTTCTTGAGGGTATACATGGGAATCTTCTGGGAAGGTTCACTCTCCCTCTTGCTCTGGTTCTGTGTTTTGGTTCCTTGTCATCTCACCCCTGGATTTGAGAGAGCAGCCATCATCTGATCTGCTGATTTAGGTTGGTCAAACCCCCAAAATTAGGAGGATCCTCCAGACCTACTTACAGACCTAGGACTTGCCAGTCTGCCAGCATCCCAGCCTCCACCACCACTACATGAGATAATCCCTTGGGTGTCTGTGAGTTCTGAGATGCTACAATGAAACACAGAACCCTACGAGAGGAGAGGAGGGAGATTACTGAAAGGAGGAATTAATGTGTGAAATGATGGAGTGGCACGATAGTTTGAACATTTGGGACATATTTAACCTCCACCTCATGGGGACTAGCCTTGTGCTGATCTTTCTAAGAAAAATTGTTCAATT
>NW_006921982.1:1898961-1900353 GCF_000298275.1 Orycteropus afer afer | reverse complement strand
TCCTTCCGAGGAGTGGCTGGTGGGTTTGAACCGCCAGCCGTCTGGTTAGCAGGCAAGTGTCTTAGCCACTATGCTACCAGAGCTCCATGGAACATAACAATAGCAACAGATGTTGTGGTTAAGTGCCTGTCAAGTCAGTTCTGACTCCTAGCAGCTCTATGTACAACAGAATGAAACTGCTCAGTGATGCACCATCATCATAATCCTTGCTATACTTGAGCCCATCATTGCAGTCACTGTGTCAATCCATCTCATTAGGGTCTTCTCCTTTTTTGCTGACTCTCCACTTTACCAAGCATGATATCTTTCTCCAGGGCATGGTGTCTTCTGACAACATGACAAAAGTAGATGCACTGAAGTCTGGCTATTCTTGATCCCAAGCAGCATTCCAGCGGCACTTCTACCAGGTCAAGTGTGTTCATTCTTCTGGCAGTCCATGGTATTTTCAACATTTTTCACCAACACAACAACTCAAAAGCTGCAACTCTTCTTGGGTCTTCCTTATTCATTCCTCTCATATGTATAAGAGGCAATAGAAAACACCATGGCTTGGGTAGGGGTGCATTCATCTTCAAAGAGACATCTTTGCTCTTCAGCACTTTAAAGACTTTTTTTTGTAGATTTGCCCAGTGCAATACATCGTCTGATTTGACTGCTGCTTCCATTGGCGTTGATTGTGGAATCAAGTGATAAGAAGTCTTTGACACCTTCAAACGTCTTTCCATTTATTGTGATGCTGCTTATTGGTCCAGTTGTGAGGATTTTTATTTTCTTTATGTTAAGGTGTAATCCATACTACAGACTGTAGTCTTTAATCTTCATTAGCAAGTGCTTCAAGTCATCTTCACTTTCAGCAAGCAATGCATATCACAGGTTGTTAATGAGTTTTCCCCAATCCTAATGCCACGTTCTTCTTCATATAGTCCAGCTTCTTGGATTATTTGCTCAGCATACAGATTGAATAAATACGGTGAAAGTATACAACCCTGACACTTTCCCTTCCTGATATCATATCATGCAGGATCCCCTTGTTCTATTCAAATGGTAGCCTCTTAGTCCTAGTCCAGGTTCCTTATGTACCTAAGTAGGTGTTCTAAAATTCCCATTCTCACAAGGTTACCTATATATTTTTTTTTTTTTTTTTTTTTTATGATCCATACAGTTAAATGCTTTTTCTTAGCCAATAAGACACAAGGAAATATCTTTCTGGTCTTCTTTGCTTTCAGCCAAAATCCATCTGACATCAACAATGATATCCTTCGTTCCACATCCTCTTCTGAATCCAGTTTTCATTTCTGGAAGTTCCTTGTCAATACACTGCTGCAACCATTTTTGAATTATATCAACAAAATTTCACTTTCATGTGATATTAATGGCATTATTAATTATATT
>NW_006921982.1:1897369-1898784 GCF_000298275.1 Orycteropus afer afer | reverse complement strand
ATATATATAAAATGTATATATTATGTGACTGCTTAAGTAAACAGAACAAAAGTTTGGAAAGCCTGCAAACAATATATATTACCCTCAATTACCCTCTGCACTGTCTACATGGTATTTTATATATAAATCCAATAGTAGTAAACAAATATAATGCTAAAAATAAATTTGGAAAAAGTGAGTACATAGGAAACTTCTTATAAATTTAGAGCACCTAGATTAAGAAATTATGGTGAGGTATAAATCAGGATGCAATGAGATTTTGTCATTACAATATAACAAGTTGATACCAAAAGTTGTTTCTATGTTAATTTTATCTAGTGGTAGTCCTAGAGGTCAAAAGGCTTAAAAGAATAATATAAATGTCAAGTATCCTTATGACTACTTTTAGTTTTCTATTTCTGCATAATAAATTATCACAAATTTAACTACTGGAAACAACACTCATTTATTATCTTACTGTTTCTTGGATTCAAGCCTCCAATCATGCATGGTATAGCTGAGTCCTCTGTTCAATGTTTCACAAGGCTGCAATCAAAGTGTTGGCTGAACTGCATTATCATCTGGAGACTTGAATTGGGAAGAATATGTTCCCAATCTCACTGAGATTGTTGGCAGAATTTGTTTCCTTGCACCTATAGAGCTAAGGGCTCGGACATTTTGATGGTTATTAACTAGAGATTACCTTCACCTAATAGAAGCTGTCCACAGTTCGTTTTCTTTTGAGTTTTCTCAACATGACTACTTCAATCTCTAAACCCAGCAAGGAGCATCTCTATAGCTAATCAGTTTCCATGATGGAATATAATATAACATAATATAAAGTAATCACAGAAGTGACATACCATCAATTTTACCATATTCTATTGGCTAGAAGCAAGTTACAGTTCCACGTACACTCAAAGGGAGAGAATTATACTAGGGTGTGACTACCAGAATGTGCATCATGGGGGCCACCCTATTGTCTATCCACTACATAATCCTAAATTGGAGTGCTAATCTTCTAAGAGGAGTCTCTGAGTGGCATAAACAATTAAGTACTCAACTACTAGCCTAAATGTTAGCAGTTTTGAACCTACTCAGAGGCACTTTGGAAGACAGGCCTGGATATCTGCTTCAAAAAGGTCACAGCCTTGAAAATGCTGTGGAGCCATTTTACCTTGTATGCATGGGGTCACCATGAGTCTAAATCAACTGGACTGGCAACTATAAACACAAATCTAAGAAAATGATAGGAGCTCTGGTCGCATAGTGCCTAACTATGACTGCTAACAGAAGGCTGGTGGTTCAAACCCACCAACCACTTCTCAGAAAGAAGGTTGGGCAATCCAGTGATACAGCCTCGGAAACCCAAGGAGGAGTCACCGTAAGTCAGGTCTGACTCTACAGCAGTGAGTTTTTTTTTTTTTTTTTTTTTT
>NW_006921982.1:1858478-1896376 GCF_000298275.1 Orycteropus afer afer | reverse complement strand
TTTTATATATTATATGTTATGTAAGTTAAAAATAACTTAGTTAATAATGGGTTACCTTTTTGGTTGTGTATTATTTTCAAACTAACTACATGATTATGTATCTGTTAGAATTTATATAATAATATTTTCTATTATCCCTATTCCTTACTTGTTTCATTTCTTCTCCCTTTTTTATTTTTGTTAGTATTTCAACCACACAATCATTTCCCCTGAGTTCAGTCATCTCACATTTATTTTGTTATAATACAATAAGTCAAGGGAGGAAGAATTTTTCAGGTAAATGAAAGCATTATCACTTTGAACTTAGAATAAAAAATATTGTCTCAATTCTGCTGATTTTGTTTAATATGTCTCACAGAAGTCTTATTTTATTGTGAAGAATTTTGCAGTGATGACCAATGAAATTTTAAGAATATAAAAAATTACTAGGTGCTTGGGTGGCATAGTGCCTAAGCCATTTGACTGCTGACCAGAAGTGGTGGTTCAAACCCACCAGCCACTCCTCATAAAAAAGACTGGGCAATCTGCTTCTATACTGATATCTCCACAGAAACCCAAGGAGGGGTCGCTATGAGTCTGGTCCAACTCAAAAAATTACTAAAAAATTACTTACAGCAATTGAGCCTGTAGCATTTTATGAGTGTCCAGCATTGGAAAGAAAAAAATGACTTGATGTAACTATTGAGTAGGAACATATTTATAAATGAAAGAAACAACAATATAAGAAGTAGTAGTTTCAAGTCACCTGTCTTGTCTATGATGTAGATTTTCTGTCTACTGTCACTATTTTATTACAATTTTGCTAACTTCTTAGGGTGTTAGCTTTCAGATCAAATTAACTCCATGCCACTAAGAGCTAAATAAACTATATATATATATATATATATATATATATATATATATATATATATATAATCATCAGAATGTATCAAACCCCTAATTTACTGACCTTCAATAATCACTTTCAAAAAGTATTTTTTACTTTCTCACAACACTGTAGTTATCTGAAACTTATTCACTTAATATAAATTTTTTAAAGAAATTTGAATACTTGAGTATAGAAAGAAGACAAAATTTGGAAAAGTCACATGGATGATATTCTAAAGGCATATTTATGTAATATAGCTTACTGTGAACATTAGGATTATAATGAATCAATTATAAATAGCTACGCTACATTCAAAAACAAGTTTCAGACTATCTTCTGACATCCATATTGGTCTTTCCTATTTTTTTTTTTAATGACTTTTTGAAGCAAAAGAGCTAAACAGAAAATTTCAAAGGGTAGCTTGAAAAGAAAAAGTAAACTATTATAATGAAACGTGCAAACATCTGGAATTGAAAATCTGAAAAGTAAGCAGACATTCATCCTTTCTCAAGCAGAAAGAAATGAAGAAAAAATTTATGCATCAAGTTGGAATACTGAAGGATTCTACGAGCAAAATATTGAATGATACTGGAAGTATCATAAGAAGATAGAAGGCTACATAGAGTCACTGCACCAAAAAGAATTGATGTTCAAACATGTCAAGAGGCAGCATATGATCAATAACTGATGGTCTTGAAAGGAGTCAAAAGTGCACAGAAGACATTGGCAAAAAGCAAAGCTCCAGGAATTGACAATGTCAATTAAAATGTTTCAACAAATGCATGGAAAACTGGATGTGCTCAGTCTTCTATGCCAAGAAATTTGGAACCAACTGGAAGAGATTCATATTTGTGCCCATTCCAAAGAAAAGTGATAAAACAGAATGCAAAAATTAGCTAACAATATCATTAATATCACACACAAATGAAATTTTGCTGAGGATATATTCAAAATTGGCTGCAGCAGTACATCAAGAGAAAACTACCAGAAATTCAAAGCTGGACTCAGAAGAAGACATGGAACTAGAAATATCATTGTGGATGTCAGACGTTCTTGGATGAAAATGAAGAATACCAGAAAGGTGTTTCCATGTGTTTTGTTGCTTATGAAAGGCATTCAACTGTTTGGATCATAACAAAGTGTGGACAATGTTGCAAAGAATGGGAATTCCAGAGCTATTAATTGTGCTCATGCAGAACCTGTACATAGACCAAGAGTCAGTTTTTCAAACAGAACAAGGGATACTGCATGGAAATATGGAAAGGTATGTGTCAAGGTTGTATCCTTTCACTAAGTTTACTCAATGTATATATTGAGCAAATAATCTGAGAACCTGGAAAATATGAAGAATAATTTGTCATCAAGATTGGAGGAATATGCAGTAACAACACTTTGTTTGTCAAAAGTAAAGAGGAGTTGAAGCACTTGCTGATGAAGATCAAAGACTAAAGACTTCAGAGGAGTAAACTTTAACACAAAGAAAACAAAAATCTTCACAACTGGATCAATAAGCAATATCATGATAAATGGAGGAAATATTGAAGTTGTCAAGGGTTTCTTTTATTTGAATCCATAGTCAAGCAAGAAAGAAAGTAGCAGTCAGGAAATCAAACGACAGATTGAATTGATAAAATCTACAACAAAAGATTTCTTTAATGTGTTAAAAAGCAAAGAAGTCATTCTGAGGGCTAAGTGCACCTTACCCAAGCCATGGTATTTTCAAATGCCTCATATACATGCAAAAGCTGGACAAGGAATAAGGAAGATCAAAAAAGAATCAATAGCTTTTAATTACGGTGTTGGCAAAGAATATTGAATATAACATGGACGGCCAGAAAAACAAACAAATCTGTCTGGGAAGAAATAAAACCAGAATGCTCCTGAGAAGCAAGGGTGGCGAAACTTTCTCTCAAGTAGTGTAGGCATGTTATCAGAAGGGACCAGTCCCTGGAGAAGGACATCCTGCTTTGTAAAGTAGAAGGTCAGAGAAAAAGAGGACAAGCTTCAACGATATGCATTGACACAGTGGCTACAACAGTGGGTTCAAATATAGCAACAATTGTGGGGATAGTGAAGTACTGGACAGTGTTTTGTTCTGTTGTATATAAGATCTCTCCGAGCTGTAATTGACTGGACCTAACAACAGCAACAATAGTTATATATATATAGATTAAAGCAGACTTTTCTTTTGTAGCATGGATTGGAGGAAAAAGTATCAATAACTCAGCAGGATTAGGAGAAAGAAGAGTTTGGTTTGGGGTAGAGAAAAGCATGACCAAAGTAGCTACACTGGAAAAATTCCCCTTTATAGCAAACTGGTTCTGAAACAAACTTACTTTCTCTTTAGTTGTAGTGTTCACTGGAGAGAATATTAGACATCTGTGGTGTGTGTCTGTAGACTGGTTCATATGTTGTGTCACTGTGGGATTTAATAATAAAGATATGGTTCTGACCTTATGGTTTTCAATAAAATAATAGAAAATTACTAACAATAGAAAAAAAAAAAGACAGAAATGACAATCGTAATCATCTACAGGTTGTCAAGAATTGGCCAAGTAGATTCATGTACATTATCACATTTAATGCTCACAATACTCTAAGGAGTAAGTGAATAATTCTAATTTTTGTAAGGAATGAAAAAGTTTCCCCAGAGATACAAAGTCAGAAGTGATGAGGAACACTTAGTGCTCAAAAGTTATCTACAAGCTATCATGTTCACTTGGAATTTCTTATATAGCTCAAATTATCCAAGGCATTTTGTATCTTAACCAAATTTCAAGAGAAGTAAAGATGAAAAGGCACCCGTCTTTAGCTTATATAAAAAATATTAAGATTGAATAAAATAACTTGATTAGTTTTCTAAAGTTCTTGAGCATTCAGATTGCTTTGTCACAACTTTTCAAGATCTTATGTCTAATAAACAATCTCACTATATAATTATTTTACAGAAAAAAGAAGAAATCAACATAGAAGTACATGACAAAGATAAAATATGAATAGTTGGAGAGGATACTTCTTTCATAAACTAAAAGTTGATGGGATCAAGAAAAATAATTCATCTTTACAAGGGTGACTTTTCCTTAAAAAATTAATAATAATAACAACTAGAAATATAATTATGAAAGAAAACATGAGGAAATGTATGCATACAACCATTAGTTTTGAATTGGTAGATTAGTCTATTTCCTGAGAATCACAATAAATGAAAAGTACTCAACTAGTAGAGAGTGGTGCACATTTGGAATAACCACAAAGGGAGTTATGGATTGATGGTAAAGATAAAGATGTAAATGAAATAGATAAAAGCTTGAACTTTTTGGTTTTATAAGAAAAAAGAGAAGATATTTTACAAGGATTATTGGACAAATACAGGACCAGAGGACTGTGGTAATCATGGTCATTAGCTTTCCACAAAATTCATTTTTAAACAAAATGAAAAAAAAAAAAAAACAGTCGTTTCAAACTTGTCTCATCATTTACTTTTTGAAAGATAAATTGAAATCCTCTCTTGGGCTATCTTTTATTTGTTTGCTTGTTTTCTGTTAACAGAGATCTGGCTACATGAAGTTAAAGCAACATACAAAATGGTAAGATTCAGATAAATTAGGAAATAAAATGATCTGATCAATAAAATGTGGTTAGTTTCCTTGAGAGAGTACATTATTTTATCTTAAATGTTCTATAATTTCCTCTAGCCAGGACAGATTCAGAGCAAGGGCTCAGAGCTGAGGAAAAACAGGACCCAATTACAAAATAACAAGCCTGGAGGCTATGTTCTAAGGAGAAGAAAGGGCTCGAGGAGGTAATTTCTGATAATCAGTTTTAATTTGTTTCTGCTCTATGATGTAACTCCTTCCAGTAAAGCTATATTAACCACGGACACTTAGTGTTGTTTTTGTATTAGATGTACCTAGGAAATAATGAAAGAGACCTGCGTCAGTGTTTGGGGCAAAATGGGCCAGAAAGAGCTTATAAATTCCTGTAATAAGAAGCTGTAATAAGATTTCCAGATGTGATTGGAGAGAAACTGAAACTCAGTAGTTAAATCAAAAAGTAGCATGTACCACAGGAAGATTATAAACAATTCAAACACAGAAATAGTCTGGCAAACCCTAAGCTGTTTACAATCAGCGTAGCAGCAATCAATGTTATAGTCAAAGAAGCAATGGTGGCTGCAAAAGTAAGGTGATATTACAAGGCCCTAGGACTTAATGGGAAACCAAACTACCAGCAAGTGGTGAAAACTGTTTTGATGTATTGTTAATATATTCAGTCCACAGTATTTCCAGAGTTCATGTAATTTCCAACAGTCTTAATCACTCTCTAGCCCTTCAGAGAGACTTGTATGTTCTTTCAAAGAAATGTTGTTGTTGTTGTTATGTGCCGTCGAGTCGGCCCTGACTCATAGCGACCCCTCCTTGGGTTTCCGATGCAATATCACTACGGAAGTAGGATTGCCCAACCTTCCTTCCGAGGAGTGGCTGGTGGGTTTGAACCGCCAGCCGTCTGGTTAGCAGGCAAGTGTCTTAGCCACTATGCTACCAGAGCTTTTGCAACTACTGAGATATCTAAATTACAGTTTAGGCATTTCTACAGAAATAAACATAATAAATGTGACATAATTATTAAAATATCTTACTGATTTTGAGAGAACTCTAATTGCCCTATAATTCATCATATGTTTGAGCTATTAAAATTATGCTTTAAAAAAATCTGATTCAGTCTGATTTTATACAGTTGGACACATTAAAAATGACCAACTTTATCCTTGCTCCCAAAGTGCAGTTGTTTTTTTTTTTCTTTTAAATGACAGTAAATAACAAGATTCTAACCAATTATTTGATTTTTCTTTTCAAATGAGCTTGTGTTGTACGTAAGATCTCACATTTCCGAAAAAAGTAAAACAATACAGCTACCGCAATTAATACTTCAAATGCCAATATACTTTCTAGAAACTTTATCACTTTGATGACAAATCTATTCTTTTTTCCATTTGGAATTATGAAAGTTTCAAAAATTCATTTAGTCTAATGATACTCAATAAGTTTTAGCATGTCTAAACAGAATAGCATTGTAATGTGTTATATAGTCTCATGAAATAAAAACTGAACATTTTCTCAAAGAAGTGCTTTGATAACCCAGACAAAGATGTATACCAAAAAAAAAGTATGTGTACAAAAGATGTAAAAGAGGCAGCAAAACGATACGAACACCAGAACCAGCAGGCTTTGATTTGAGACCCTGTTCTCACAGAGCACCACAATAGTGAGTGGTATCAATGGATATTTATCAAAAGCTGTAATTTTTAAAAGCTATAGCTTAGGGAGTTTTTTGTTTTTTTTTTTTTTAAGAGAATTCAGGTGTTGAATAGTTTCAATATAAAAGCTAATCTCTGAAATAAAAAACACTAACTCTTTCATTATAATAATATTTCACACATTTCTTTTAGCTTTTACCTTTCTGCTAGGAACTGGAGGGTATTTTGGGCAAAGCTAGATATATAGACAGATATTGATCACATGTTGATCAGCAAAGTGAAATTCCAAATATGATTTGTGCTCTGAAGAAAAGATTTCTGATACTACAAATGCTTCTACAGGGGACCTGACTAAACTTCACATTTGCTCCTTTTGATATGACTTTTACACATAAAAAGTTCTAGCATTTTAAGAGGAAAAAAAAAAAAGACAACATGCCCATTATGCAATTTCCATTTTAGAAAGGTTCTTGCTTAAACTTTTACAATCACAGTTTATGCATTGGTTTCATGTTTTATGAATCAAACCTCAACATTGATTTTTTAAAATTTTATCAAATCTTTCTTCTGCACTGACCATTCTGTCACAGATATTTCTCCATTTGACTTGAATAGCTTTTTCAGAAACATGAAATAAATCTGCTTCACCATACCTAATTGCTTATCAGGAGAAAACGGTATTGCTAGTACAAAAATTGCTAGAATAAATTAAGTCATAAAGAATGTAATAATTCATTTGAGAAATCATGTTTTACAATTTGTTTAATTTTGTGTAGCTTAAGAAAAAAGAAATTAAAAAAATTAAAATTTCATACATTTTACATAAAAATTATATGAAACCCATGACAATTTTGTGAAGAATTGTCTCTAGCTTAATGATATATACTTCTAAACTTGGGGGGGAAAAAGAATGGTATATTAAAGCTTGATACACAACTTATTATATTTGACTGTCACATAAACATCTTAGTGCTGTGATTTCTTTAGAAGGTATACTTAATCTCTCTGGCAAAAAGAGTTCATGAGAAAATATGGCCAAACCACTACCTTTCAGTCACAAATCCTGCATTCACACTCACCTTCAGAGAATCAAGATTGTGAAAGATGAAAAAAAAGATGAAATTATTTTTCAATTCCAGATTCCAAGTTATGTATTAAAACTGACAGTAACAGCAGAGCTACTTGACTTAAAACCAAATGCAAGCTTTTAGGGGCTGTAATAAATTACATATGCGTAAAAATTTTAACTTATATGATTATTACCAGGAAACAAAAGCCAAAAACATCACTACAAGCTTTTATTCAAATGTTTTACTTTGATGCTTGTATCCATGGGAAAAGGAGAGTGGGAAATACAGCTGAAGAGGCTACAAAGAAGAGTGGAGAAGACCAGAAAGGATGCAATTAAATTCTGCCTTTAGTACTTACTAGCTATACTATCTAAAGCAAGCACAAATCCTCTCTGAGCCTCAGAAAAAAATCAAAAAGAAATAAAAGAAAATATTAATCCTTATCTTTCAGGGTTATGGTGAGTGTTTAATAAGATAATGCATATAAAATGCTTATGAGAGTGCCTGGTACATAGAAGAAGGTAATAAATTATGACTATTTTTTAATCAATGATATTGGTATCTAAAGGAATCTTGATCAAAATTTATATAGGTAGTTAAATAGTTTCTGGAAACCAATATCTGAAAACCATGCCAGTAATATCATTGTCAATCATAATGTAAGTATCAAGTTTTCCAAAACACAGAACACTGTTATTTTTCTCCAACATTTTATAAAAAATTTCAAACATACAGCAAAATTACAATTCTTTTTTCAATAAGTAGCCATATAACCACTACCTAGTTTTGACCATTAACAATTTAGTATCTTTTCCTTGTCATATATCTACTGAATTCTCTACCAAGCCAAATGCACCTTATTTTTGATGCATTTTAAAATAAGTTACAAATATCAGTACACTTCTCCCCTAAATACCTCCTCATGTACATCATTAACTGGATATGAATATTTGTTTATTTTTCTTCTTTGATAAAAATCTTGCATGCAATGAGATACACAAATCTAAAGTGTATTGTCATAGGGTTTTGACAAATATATGTACCTGTGTTTCCAAAACTCTACAAAATAAAGACTGTTACCATAACCCCAGATAGTACAATATTGTTTTTTAATAAAGCACTTCAGTTATCTTATGAACTAAATATAGGTTGAAGAATTAGTCATTGATTGAAAATCACATTAATAGTAAATGAACAAGATGGCTTTGCCATTCCTAGTATGACAATTGGAGATGACAGGAAATCAAGATTGTACTACAAGGAGGAAACCACATCCAAAGATGAAAGTAGTTAATGAACTAATCTGGCTAATACTCAAAAGTTAAGTTTTAAAGTAAGGAGTAATTTTAACACCAGTGTTCAGAATTCAGCATGAAATTGTTGTATATATTTGTATATCAAATGACAAAATGCATTCATGTTCATACATATGTAGCCAATATTCCTATTAGGACCTCTGGTGACACAGTGGGTAACTGAAAGGTTGGCAGTTCAAATCCACAAGCTACTCCACAGGAGAAAGATATAGCACACTCTAGTTCTCAAGGAGACATCCTTGCTCCTCAGCACTTGAAAGAGTTCCTTTGTAGCTGACCTGCCCAGTGCCATACATCATCTAATGTCATGACTGCTGCTTCCATTGGTGTTGATTGTAGAACCAAGCAATATGAATTCTTTGACAACCTCAATCTTTTCTCCATGTATCATTATGCTGCTTGTTGGTCTAGTTGTGAGGATTTTTGTCTTCTTTATATTGAGATGTAATTCATACTGCAGACTGTATTTTTCAATCTTCATCAGTAAATGCCTCAAGTCATCCTCACTTTCAGCAAAGTTGTATCATCAGCATATCTCAGGTTGTTTATGATTCTTCCTCCAATCCTGATACCACGTTTTTCTTCATATAGTCCAGCTTCTCAGATTATTTGCCCAGCATATAGATTGAATAAGTATGGGAAAAGGATACAACCCTGACACACGCCCTTCTTGATTTTAAACCATGTAGTGTCCCTTTGTTCCGTTCGAATGATAGCCTTCTGGTCAAGGTACAGGTTCCTCATGAGTACAATCAAGTATTCGGGAATTCCCATTCTTCTCAATGTTATCCATAATTTGTCATGATCCACACAATCAAATGCCTTTGCATAGTCAATAAAACACAAGTACACATCTTTCCGGTATTCTTTGCCTTGAGCCAAGATCCATCTGACAACAGCTATAATATCCCTTGTTCCACGTCCTC
This sequence comes from Orycteropus afer afer, assembly GCF_000298275.1. Taxonomy (NCBI): domain Eukaryota; kingdom Metazoa; phylum Chordata; class Mammalia; order Tubulidentata; family Orycteropodidae; genus Orycteropus; species Orycteropus afer. Next base: position 1,886,939 of record NW_006921982.1, on the reverse strand, counting down.
TTCTGAATCCAGCTTGCACCTCTGGAAGTTCTCTGTGAATATACTGCTAAAACCATTTTTGAATTATGTTCTGTAAGATCTTACTTGTGTGAGATATTAATCATATTGTTTGATAATTTCCACTTTCTGTGGGATCACCTTTCTTTGGAATGGGTACAAATATGGATCTCTTCCAGTCAGTTGGCCAAGTAGCTGTCTTCCAAATCTCTTGGCATAACTGAGTGAGTGCCTCCAGTGCAGCATCTGTTTGTTGAAATATCTCAATGGGTATTCCATCAATTCCTGGAGCCTTGTTCTTCACCAATTCCTTCATTGCAGATTCAACTTCCTCCTTCAACACCATTGGTTCTAGATCATACGTCACCTCCTGAAATGGATGAAAATCTACCAGGTCTTTTTGGTACAATGACTCTGTTTATTCCTTCCATCTTCTTTTGATGTTTCCTGCATCATTCAATATTTTGCCCTTAGTATCTTTCAGTTTTACAACTTGAGGCTTCAATTATTTCCCCAATCCTTTCAGCTGGAGAAATGCCGAGCATGTTCTTCCGTTTTGGTTTTCTAACCCCAGGTCTTTGCACATTTCATTATAGTAAAAGCTGAGTTAGAGTTCAGTAATTTTTATATTTAATTAGGATTTTATTAATTTACATTTTGCCTTTTAATTTTTTCTGATTTCAAACAGTATATTTTGTGTTTATATTGGTGTAAGTATGAATATGTACTTGTGCAGGTGTTTTGGTCTCAAAAGGTTTTGTACATTTTTGAGAAGCTGATAGACCTTAGATTCTGGGCTTATAGTTCCTCATGTTTAAAGTTTCTTCTTTCACCCCAACTTTGAGATTATATTACCTGAAATTTGTCTGTGATTACTACATACAAGATCAGGATGCAGGAGACTTATCCAATTATATCAACCCTTTTACTCATATCTCATTTAACTTTTCTGACATGGATATAAGACAAGACTGTGAGTACTTTTCCTCAGCTGTCTTTGGTTTTCCCAAATTATTCTGCAAAATCATCTACTCCTACTCTTTCCTCAGCCCTGCATTCCCATTTCTTTCTAGCACCAATTTATTCTTTTTCTAGTATAACAAACTAGCATATCCTCCTGCTTATATGGAGTCCTCTTAGCCATCTGTACTTTATATAAAACCCTACATATAATTTTTCTATTATAAAGGTACTATTCAATCATAACTATCACTTTGAAAACTAAAGTGATCCTAACCCAAGCCATGGTATTTTCAATCACTTTGTATTCATGTGATAGCTGGACAATAAATAAGGAAGATCTAAGAAGAGTTTAATGCCTTGAATTGTAGTGTTGGTGAAGAATACAGAAAATATCATGGACCACCAGAAGAATGACCAAATCTGTCCTGGAAGTGGCATTGGAGTATTCCTTAGAAGTGAGAATGGCCAGACTTCTTCTCACCTACTTTGGTCATGTTGCCAGAAGGGACCAGTCTCTGGAGAAGGATATTATGTTTGGTAAAGTGGAGGGTCAGAGAACAAAGAGAAGGCCCTTAACAAGTTGCATTGACACAGTGACCGCAAAGATGACCTCAAGCATAACAACACTTGTGAAGATCAAGCAAGACTGGGCTGTCTTTTGCTCTGTTGTACATAAGGTTATTATGACTCAGAGCCAACTAACTCAACAGCACCTAACAACAACCTAAAAACATGGAATCATAGTAGAAATTATGGAATAACAGAAGTTAAATTAGCTGTAGTATTTAAATTCATACGTAAAATATTTGATATTTTGGTGTACTATCTTCCCGTTCACCATCCTTCTCTCAGTTTGTCTTACTGTGGTATATTGTGTGTTGCTATGATACTGGAATCTATACCACTGTAGAGTAACACAGAGTTAGTGGAGTCTCCAGACTAGGATAGGCTAGGGAGAAAGACCTGGTGATCTACTTCTAAAAATTAGTCAATGAAAACCTTATGGGTCACAACAAAACTTTATCTAATTTGATTTGGATACATCATCAGGACACATCAATTGTTAGAGGATAACATCCAGTTTGGTGAAGTAGAGGACCAGTGAGGCTGTGGAAGATCCTCAGTGAGATGGATTGGCAAAATAGCAGCAATGATGGGCTCAGACATGCTGGTGATTATGAGGATGATATAGAACCAGGCAATGTTTCTTTCTGTTGTACATGAAGTTGCCATGAATTGGGATCTAAAAAACATTGTCTCATATCTTTGCACTTCCCCTACTTCCGTAGTGATACTGCCTTGGAAACCCAAGGAGGGGTCGCTATGAGTCGGGGCCGACTCGACGGCACATAACAACAACAACAACATATTGTATAAACAAATATGTATTACTACTTCTTAAATACAGTTTTATAATTATAAAGGCAACACTTAATCGTAAACATTTTTGAAAATATCAATATATTAGTTTTCAAAGAAGATGCCCAGATCTCCCTTTTACACAATTACTGTTAATTTTTTTTCTGAATGTCCTATGGCTTTTCTATGCATATTTTTATATTGTTGACATCATAATCTATGTGTAACTGTTAAAGCATCATTTATCTAAGAAACCTTCATAAGTATAAGATATAACATGATTAAAATAAAGAATCTCCAGATGAGTGTTTTATTAGTATTGTAGTTTAAAAGATATAGCAGAGATTATTTAATGTGAATTTTAATTATAGAGAAAATAATTTCTTAGGTTTTTGACAATAATGCATATACTTAATTATAGCAGCTAACATTTTATGAAGAAACATCTGAACATTGCTTAGTTTTATATATACATTCTAATATTCAACAGTAATATAAGCTATATAATATTTTCTCTCTTCATAAAGAGTGAGACTTGAAGTAGTTAAATAACATGCTCACTAAATATTTTTTGAATTCTCTTTATATTCTTGACTCTGCAATAGTTTTTAAGGATAGAGCAGAGAGAAATATCACACAATCTCAACTCACCTGTTGTCTTAGTGTTCTAATGCTGCTCTAACAGAAATATCACAAAAGGATGACTTCAATAAACAGAAAATTATTTACTGGAAGCTTAGGAGACTAGAAGTCCAAATTCAGAGCACTTTCTCTAGGGGAAGTCTTTCTATTACAGCTCAGGGGGAAGGTCCTTATCTCTTTAATTCCTTCTTCCTGGAGATCTCTTCTTCCTTGGAGCTCTTTATGTGTCCAGGCATCTACATCTACCCATCTTTCCTCTGCTCACTTGTTTAATCTCTTTTTTATATCTCAAAAGAGATTGGTTTAAGACACACTCTACACTAATTTTATTTTATTAACATAACAAATAAAACATATTCCCAAATGGATTTTAACCACAGGAATAGAGATTAAGAATTACAAAACATATTTTTTTGGGGGAAATAATTCAACCCATAACATTTCACATTTTAATCCCCTAAAATTCACATCCTTGACACATGCAAAACATATTCACCCATGATATCATCCTAAACGTCTTAAAAAAAAAAAAACTCTAAGTTCAAAATCTCATCTCCTGAATCATGTAAATCATGAGTGAGACTTTAGACATACTCCATACTGAGGCAAAATTCCTCTTCATCTGTGAACTTGTGAAATCCAGATTACAAATGATCTGTTTCCGAAGTACAATAACAGAGCAGGCACAAGGTAGGTATTTCCATTACAAATGGGAAAAATTGCAGGGGAAGAATGAATAACGGGGACCAAGCAAGTCCAAAACCCAGCAGAAAAATTTACATTAGTTCTCAAGTCTTAGAAATATTCCTCTCTTCCCTATGACCATCTGTGCAGCTGCCCTGCCATGCAGACTCCTGATATTGATCATTTCTTTGGATTCTGGGTGGAGGCCCCTCAGTGTGCTTCAGCTCCACCTATCAGACCTAGTGAAATGGGAATTTTACTCCCTCAAGTTAGAGCAGCCGTTGTTGTTGTTGTTATGTGCTGTCCACTCAGACCCAACTCACAGAGACCCCTCCTTAGGTTTCCAAGATAGTATCACTGCAGAAGCAGATTGACCAACCTTCCTTCTGAGGAGTGGCTGGTGGCTTTGAACTGCCAGCCTTCTGGTTACCAGTCAAGTGCCTTAAGCACTATGCTACCAGAGCTCCCAGTTTGAGCAGCACATTTTCTTAATTCTTCTGAGTGGTGATACCAAAACTATGGTGCTACCAAGCCCCATTTTTCCACCCCTTGGCATGGCAGCCCTGCTCTCTCACCTTTTAGCAACAGCATCATCTGTCTGGCACACCTTAATGACAATCCCACAATCTGGAACTGAGTTGGTAAAACTCTAACTATTTGAAAATTCAGAGGCTCTGGCCCTACCCTTTGAATCTGAGAAGGCTCTGCTTTCCAGGTTCCTTCCAACAGTGTAACTGATCTCTGATCTGTTCCAGGGATACTTTTTTTCTTATTTTTGGAGTACAACAGATGTAGATCCTTTGACCTAATTCCTGACTTTAGAATGCCAAGAAGCAGGCAACATTCTTTTCTTTTGTCATTTCTCCATCTCTTTCAGTTTAAGGTGATGGATTTTCTGCTGTAGTAGTTGGTTAAACCCTTTAGTTACAGAAGGTTTAATCAGTTACAGGTTTAATCTCCTTAACAAAAGATCTATATCCGAGGGTTCTGGTCAGATAGCATAATAAGGTGACAAACTACACATACCCTCTTCAACCAAGAAAAAGGGAACCAATTAACATAGATTCAGAAGATAATCCTGAAGTCCTGAACTTTGAAAGGGAGGATACAGATGTGGACTAAGCTCCAACTAGTAGAAGAACCTGCATGAAAACACTAAAAAAGGAAACATACAGAGCTGAGATCTGTCAGCAATCAACTTGGAGTTAGGACCTAAGAATGAAACTAAAAATTGTCTCTGCTAACCAGGGGCTGCAGGGAGAACTGCACTGGTGGCTGGTGAATAAAAGGAGATGCAGAGAAGATGGAGATGGGCTGAGCTGTGGACTTCTGTCTGTCCAGAGGGTGCAGCCATTTGGAATGTTTACAAGCAGTTCAATCATTTTGGATATTTAAAGTGACAGTGTTATCTCAGATTCCACGCAACTAAAAAATAGGCTCCACTCGCTGGGGACAGCAAGCACATTCAGGACACGAAGGACTTGAAAGGTGTGATATTCCCCTGGTAACTTTCACACCCTACACTCTCTTTGTGAATGGGTGTGTGGCCACCCCTCATCCCCACCCATCCTCTGGACTGGCAGGAATTCCACCCCAGTCTGTGTGCTCTGACCAAGCCTGGATACCCTGCTCCTCCCTGTCAGGTTTTTTTTTTTTTTTTCCTCTTTCTATTTTTTAGTTTGTTCATTTTTGTCTGTTTTTAAATTTTCTTTTTCATCCTTTTTATTATTATTCTTTCTTCTTCTCATCCCAGGATCTAGTTATCAGCTTTTTCTCTCTTCCCTGTTCCTGGTTCCTATCTTTTTCTTTCTTATGATTCTTCTCATTCCTTGTTTTTATTTCTGCATTTTACACATTCTTTTTTGGATTATCCTCCTACTTAACCTCTTTTCTCTTATTCCCCCTCCCCAGATATTCCAGGGGAGCTCTGATAGCATAGTGCCTAAGGCACTTGACTGCTAATCAGAAGGCTGTTGGTTCAAACCTACCAGCCACTCCTCAGAAGGAAGGTTGGACAATCTACTTCCATAGCGATACCACCTCAGAAACAGGAGGGGTTGCTATGAGTCAGGTCTAACTTGATGGCACATAACAACAACAACAACTATAGTAGGGTTTTTCTTCTTTCTCTCTTTTTTTCTTTTTAATCCTTTTCTCTATGAATATTTCTTTTGGCTTTTTAAAGCATTTCTTTAAATTTTTTCTCTCATTTATTGCCATTCCCTTATTATTTATTTATTTATTTATTCTCTTTTCTTTTTCTGGTGATTGTTCCTGTGTGTTTATGTGATCTATTTTTTGCCCATTTACCTTTACTTTTCTAATAGTTTTTCAATTGTTATTTTTGTCTAACTGAGTGGAAGACAGCAACCATGCCCATACAATGCAACCACATCTGCACCTCCTATAGCTCCACTTACTGAGTGAGAGCTACCACTTTCTTCTGTACCAACAGGCCAACAATACATGACCACCAGTAAGAGCCTGACTCACTCTTAATTGCTCTTTGTGTTAGGTTGGGTTCTCTACAGAAGCAAAACCAGTAAAGCTTATATGTACCTATAGAGAAAGAGAAATTTATCTTAGGAAAATGGCTCACACACTTATCGAAGCTGACAAGTCCAAAGTTCTTGGATCAAATGTCAGGCTGGGGGCTTTTCCCGACTCATGCAGCTGCAGGGGCTGGCAAGCTAAAGGTTGGCAGGCAGTATACTGGCTGTTGACTCCAACGAATGATGAATCCAAGATTTCCAGGCCGAATGGTGGATTGTTCACTCATGGAGAGTTGTAGGCAGCACAACAGGATCCTGATCCACAGAAGAGTATCTTTTTTCCTAGGATGTCCATAAATACATTGGAAGCAGACCACACCCTAGGGAAACTCCCTTTCAATGGATTGGCTGATCAAAACATATACATCTGATCCTATCATGGGAATAATCCACGTCACAACAGCTTATATGACACGGAATTGTGGTCCAGCCAAGTTGACACATAGCTCCAACTATCACAGTCCACCCCTTGTCAACTTGGCAGTTGTACACATCTTCTTAACCACACATAATATCTAAATAAGGACAATTATAAGTCATATTTGCCCCTAACATGATATGCTAACATGTGTACAACCAAAATGAATTAATCTTATTTACATCTCACAGTTCATGACAGAAGGAAACAAAATATTTGATACACATGCACAATGAAGAAATATAGCAATCACAGTCTTTGTTTTTGCAACTGGTCACATGGCTGTAGCTGATATCAGAACTACCTTCTTGCAACACCCATTCCACATTTCCCTTGCCCTCAGAAAGCACCTAGCTGGTTGTGATTCTTTGCCTGGTGGAATGACCCAAACCTTCACTCCTGAAGGGTCTGTGCCATCAGTAGTCATATCAGAATTAGGTTGCTGTAATTCTACATTGACTTTAATCACAGGGCATGGTAGTACGAAGAGACATCCTAAAGAATCTCCTGTATTCCAGAGATATTGTTCTTCACCTCCATTATGTAATGTCAATCCAATTTCCCCTTGGTAATCAGGATCTATCACACCAGATAGTACAGTAATGCCCTGCTTTGTCTGTTGATCCAGAGGCATAAGGAAGCCAAAATGGCTGGATGGCACTCTTAACTTCCATTTAAATGCAATCAGTATTGTGTCTCCAGGTGGGAGTGCTCCTCCCTTTGGGACTAAGATCTCCAGACTCACAGAGTGGTGCTAGAGAGACAAAATCATAAGATGGGCTTCCTAAATTTGTTCTCACCAACTCTGTTTTGTTTCTCCAATTTGATTAATCATAATGGCACTGGTGCTCCATTAGTAGAGAGGGCCCTCCCTCCTAATCCATGGCATGAGGTGGCAAAATTGATATGCAAAACAGCACCCCACTCTCCGTCCCAAATGTGTTAGGCTTGGTTCTCTAGAGAAACAAAACCAGTAAAGCTTATATAAAGAGAGAGAGAAAGAGAAATTTGTCATAGGAAAATAGCTCACACACTTATAGAAGTTGGCAAGTCCCAAGTTCTTGGATCAAATGTCAAGCTGGAGGCTCTTCTCAACTCATGCAGGTGAAGGGCCTGACAAGCTCAAGTTTGGCAGGAAGTATACTGGCTGTTCACTCCAACGAATGACAGATCCAAAATCTCCAGGCCAAATGGTGGATTGTTAACTCAAGGACAGTTGTCAGCAACACAACAGGATCCTAATCCACAGCAGAGTGTCTCTTTTTCCAGGATGTCCATAAATACATTGGAAGCAGGCCACACCCCTAGGCAAACTCCCTTTCAATGGATTGGCTGCTCAAAACATTTATATCTGATCCCATCATGTGAATAACCCATATCACAACTGCTTAAACCACACAGAATTGTGGTCCAGCCAAGTTGACACAGCTCCAACTATCACACTCTTCATAAACAATTAACAGAGATCTGTGTAGCCACTTTTATACTCTATCATACCCAACAGGAAACAGGTGGTGTACTGCCAATTAGCAAATAGAAGAGCACAGTACCTGGCTTACTATGATATATACAAAAAAAAAAAAAAAAAAAACCACGGGCAAATTACTCCAACATACAATCACTAATTAAGTATAAATACAACCAAGTCACAATGTCTTGGACACAACAGATCATTACAGTCTACACAAAGAAGCAAGATAAAGCAGTAGAAACAAGGGAGCAGGATACAGACCCAGAACACATCTCTGAAGAAGCAGCAGCATTGGAACTACTTGACAAGGAATTCAAAATAATTATATTTATTTGCCTTCAATGGACTGAGAGACAGATCAAGGAAAACAATGACAAAATTAAGGAAATTTAAAAAATTAAGGAAAACCCTAGAAAATTTTCAGAAGAAAATACAAGAATAAAATGGCAAAATAAATGAAAAATTAGAAATGCTACAAAATATACAGGAAGAAAACTAGAAGATTAATATCAAATATTAAAAAAAAAAAGAAACACATTGTAAGTACAAAGGAGTAGAATCTTATCAATGGAAGATAGAATTAATGAGATTGAAGACAAATACTTCAATACTTCTTTGGAAAGGGATCAATCAGAAAAAAACATCAAAACAAAATGAAAAAATCCAAAGATGCATGTGAGATATCATCAAAAGGAATAACCTACATCTAATGGGAATTCCAGAGAGAAATATTAAACCACTGAGAATATTGTCTAAGATTTGTTGGAAGAGAATTTCCCTGATATGATAAAAGATGATACTATATCAGTGATGGTTATGTTTCTATGTCAACTTGGCTAGGCCTGGTTGAGTGGCTGGGCAACTGGATGTAGTATTCCCCATGATGAGATTGGTAATCAATTCCATGGTGGAATCTACTGTGAGAAGCTGAGTAGCTGCCTTGGGTATGTGGTCTGCTTCCTGTATATAAGGAGAAGCCTTTGGGAATGGTCTCTAGCCTTTGGAATGCTTGGGCTGTGCATTTAACAGTGTCATTACTCAGTGGCCTGCGATGCTCTGCTGACTTTGGGACTTACAATGGATTTAAGTTAATGGCCTGCCATGTGGATTGGTAACATTGGGACTGTGCCTTTTTACTTGTCAATCTTAGGGCTTCTCAGCCTCAGCAGCCAACAGCTGTCTGAGTGAAGAAATGCCTCTACCTCCAGTGGGCCAGGAGCAGAAGGCAGAGCTGGACCCCAAGGTTGAGGGGCTTTTACCCAGCCCCTAGAGCCTGACACTTTGAACTTGAATTTAAAGCTTCCAAATTGTAAGAATAAACTCCTGTTTGTTAAGGCCATCCCATTTGTGGTATTTTCTTGTCAGAACAGCACTAGGTAACCATATCCATTCAGGATGTCCAATGAACCTCAAACAGGATAGACTCCAAAAGAAAATCACCAAGATATGTTATCATCAAACTCGCCAAAACCAAAGACAAAGAAAGAATCTTGAAAGCAGCATGGAAAAAGTGAGGTTACCTACAAAAGGTAACCAATAAGATTAAGCTCTTATTTCTCAGCAAAAAAAAAAAAAAAACATGCAGGCAAGAAGGCCATGGGATGGTATATATCAAACCAGGACAGAGGAAAATTCCCACCAATAATTATATAACCAGCAAAATTGTCCCTGAAATATGATGGTGAGATTAGGAGATTTCCAGATAAGCATAAATTAAGGGAATGTATTAAAACCAGATGAACTTTACAAGAGATACTAAAGGGAGTCCTTTGAACAGAGAACCAATAATAGCAAACAATAACCAACCATCTTAATACAGAAGATGACATAACCCATAAACCAACACAGCTATGGAAGCATCCAAAGTAAAGTAAGCTTACAAGTTTGTAAACAGGGAACTAGAGACATCAATTGGCAAATGAGGACAAATACAAACCAAAAAGAAGGCAAAAAAAATGTGTAGCTACAAAACTTCTAAACATTGAGGAAGTGAAGAGAGTTGCAAGATAGACTGGACTGTTCTAAACTCAGGGAGAAAATTATAAATCACATGGTAACCTCAAAGAAAAATGATAAACCTTCACAGCACAATAAAAAAAAGGATGACAAGTACAAACATTTAGAGAATACTAAAATAACAGCTCTGGTAGCATAGTGGCTAAGGCACTTGACTGCTAACCAGAAGGCTGGCAGTTCAAACCCACCAGCCACTCCTCAGAAGGAAGGTTGGGCAATCCTACTTCCGTAGTGATATTGCCTCAGAAACCCAAGGAGGGGTCGCTATGAGTCGGGGCCGACTTGACGGCAAATAACAACAACAACAAAATAACAGCAATGAAAGAAATAATAACACAATTCATAAACATAATGAGCTCAGCACAAAAAATTATATGCAACAAAGAAACCAGGAACACCATGAAAAAAAAAATGGATTAAATGCATCACTCACAAGTTGGAAAGTTGAAGATGGGATAAGAAAACAACCCATCAATATACTGTCTAAGGAGACACACCTTGGTGAGAAAGGCAAAAATAGACTCAAAATCAAAGGCTGTAAAAAGATATATCAAGCAAATGGCAACCAAAAAAGAGCAGGAGTGGTGATATTAATTTCTAATCAAATTGACTTTAAGACAAAAATCACCATAAGATACAAGGAAGTACATTATATAATGATTGAAGGATCAATCAAACTAGAAGATACAGAAATAAATATATATATATGGACCCAATGAAAGATCCACAAAATACATAAATCAGACTTCATCAAAATTGAAAAGACAAATATATGACTTCACAGTCATAGTAGGAGACTTTAATACACCACTTTCAATGAAAGATAGAGCTGGAAACAAACTCAACAAAGATGCAGAAGAACTAAACAATACAATCCACCAACTTGAACTTATAGACATCTACAGAGCACTTCACCCAACAACAGCACAATATACATTCTTTTCCAGTGCCTATGGAACATTCTCCATGATAGATCATATGTTAGGCCATATACTGAGCCTTTCTAATTTTAAAAACATTGAAATACTCCAAGCATCTTCTAAGATCACAATGCTATCAAATTAGAAACCAAAAATAGGAAGATCAACAGAAAAAGAGCAAACACAAAGAAACTGAAGAATACCCTCCTTGAGAATGACTGGGTAATAGAAGACATAAAAAATGAAATTAAAAAATTCCTTGAATCAAACAAGAATGAAAACACAACATACTGAAATTTTTGAGACACAGCAAAAGCAGCGATCTGAGGCCAATTCGTAGCAATAAATGTGCAAATCAAAAAAGAAAGAGCCAAAGTCAACACTTAAAAGTAACATCTCCAACAATTAGAAAAAGAACAGCCAGCAAAGCCTACCATCACCAGAAGAGAGGAATTATTAAAGATTTGAGCAGAAGTCAATGAAGCAGAAAATAGAAATACAATAGAAAAAATCAATGAGACTACAAGTATGTTTTATGAAAAGATTAACAAAAATGACAAACCACTGGCAAATTTAACAAAGGAAAAGAGGGAGAAAATACAAATAACATGAATAAGATATGAATTGGGTGACATCCCAACAGAACCAACTGAAATAAAAAGGATAATATGAGGATATTATGAAAAACTATACTCCAACAAATTAAAAAATCTGGAAGAAATGGAAAGATTTCTAGAAACAGACTACTTACTCAAACTAACATAGTCTAAGGTGGAAAAGTTGAACTGATCCATAACAAAAGAAGAAATTGAACAGGTCATAAAAAATTTACCAACTAAAAAAAGTCCTGCCCAGAAGTTTCACTGGAGAATTCTATCAAACATTCAGAGAAGAACTGACACCAGTCCTACTCAAATTATTCCAAAACATAGAAAAGGATGTAATCCTCCCTAATTCATTTTATGGAGCAAGCATAACCTTGATATCAAAACCAGGCAAAGACATCACTCGAAAGGAAAGCTACAGGCTAAAATCCCTCATGAATATAGATGGAAAAATCTTCAATGAAATCCTAGCCAATAGACTCCAACAACTTATCAAAAAATTAATACATTATGATCAAGTGAGGTTCATATCAGGTATGCAAGTATGGTTCACCATTAGAAAACAATCAACATCATCTATCACATAAAGGAAACAAAGGAAAAGAACCACATGATTAGATCAATCAATGCAGAAAAGACACTTGATAAAATCAAGTTCCTGATCAAAACTCTCAGCAAAATAGGAATAGAATGGACATTCTTCAATACAATAAAGGGCATATATATGCAAAACCAACAGCCAACATTATTCTCAATAGACAGAGACTGAAACCATTCCCCCTGCAAACAGGAGCCAGAAAAGGATGCCCTCTATCACCACTTATATTCAGCATTTTACTGGCAGTCCTAGCCAGGGTATTAAGGCAAGAAAGGGAAATCAAAGACATCCAAATTGGTAAGGAAGAAGTCAACCTATCCTTATATGCTGGTAATATGATCCTAAACCTAGAAAACTCAAGAGACTGAGTAAAAACAATTACTGGAACTAATTGAGAAATTCAGCATTCTGGCAGAACACAAGATCAACATACAGAAATCAGTTGCATTCCTCTACACCAGCAAAGAAATTGCTGAAGAAGAAATAAGGAAATCAATACCATTTACAATAGCTACCAAATGAATAAAATACTTGGGAATAAATCTTACCAGGTATGCAACAGACCTATAAAAAGAAAACCACAAAACACTACTTCAAGAAACTGTAAGAGATCTACATAAATGGAAGTACATACCATTCTCATCAACAGGAAGATTAAACATTGTGAAAATGTCAGTTCTACCCAAAGCAACCTATACATTCAATGCAATCTCAATCCAGATCCCATCAACATTCTTTAAGGATATGGAGAAACCAATCTGGTAGCATAGTGCCTAAGGCACTTGACTGCTAACCAGAAGGCTGGCGGTTCAGACTCACCAACCACTCCTTGGAAGGAAGGTTGGGCAATCTACTTCTGTAGAGATACTGCCTCAGAAACCCAACGAAGGGTCACTATGGGTCAGGGCCAACTAGACGGCACATAACAACAATAACAACTTTATATGGAAAGAGATCTTGGATAAGAAAACCACTAATAAAGAAGAAGAGCAAAGTAGGAAGTCTTCACATTCCCAGATTGCAAAACCTAGTACACACAGTCACAGTAGTCATAACTGTCTGGTATTGGTACAGCGACAGACACAGAGACCAATGGAATAGAATTGAGCACCCAGAAATAGATCCATCAACCTATGGTCAGCTGATCTTTGACAAAGGGCTGAAATCCATTACATGGGGAAGAGGTTGTCCGTTTAACAAATGGGGCTGGCAAAACTGGATATCCATTTGCAGAAAAAGGAAACAAGATCTGTACCTGACACCATACACAAAAACTAACTCCAGATGCATCAAAGACTTCAACATGAAACCTAAAACTACAAAGTTCCTCAAGGAAAAACTAAGGGCAAATTTGGGGGCCCTAATATATGGCATAAATAGACTGCCAATCATTACCCAAAATGCACAAGCAACAGAAGATAAAGTAGATGAATGGGTCATTCTAAAAACTAACTTTTTAAGTGCTTCCAAAGACTTCTCCAAAAGAGGCAAAGAAAACCTACAGATTGGGAAAAAATATTTGTCACATATGTGACAAGAGACATATCTCTAAAATTTATAGAAAACTCCATCACCTCAACAATAAAAAGACAATCAGTCCAATTAAAAAATGGGCAGAAGACATGAATAGACAGTACACTAAAGAGGATATTCTGGTGGCCAAGAAACATATGAAGAAATGGTCATGATAATTAGCCGTTGTTGTTGTTGTTATGTACTGTCTAGTCGGACCCGACTCATAGCGACCCATCCTTCGGTTTCCGAGGCAGTATCACTATGGAAGTAGATTGCCCCATCTTCCTTCCGAGGAGTGGCTGGTGGGTTTCAACCACCAGCCTTCTGGTTAGCAGTCAAGTGCCTTAGGCACTACACTTCCAGAGCTCCTAATTAGCCATTAGAGAGATGCAAATCAAAACAATAATGAGATAGCAGTTTGCCCCAACACTACTAGCAAAGTTCAACAAGATAAAATACTGATAAGGATGTGGAGAGATTGGAACTCTCATACACTGTTGGTGGGACTGTCAGATGATACAACCACTGTGGAAAGCAGTATGGTGATTCCTTAAAAAGTTGGAATTAGAAATACTATTTGACCTAGCCATTCCATTGCTAGGTATATGTCATAAAGAAGTAAGAACTAGGACAAGAACAGATATATGCACATCCATATTCATCGCAGCACTATTTACAGTAGCAAAAAGGTGGAAACAACCTAGGTGCCCATTAACAGAAGAATGGATAAGCAAACCATGGTACATACACACAATGGAATGCTATGCAACCCTAAAGAATAACATAGAATCTGCAAAACCACCACATAATGTGGATGAACTTGGAGGACATTATGTTGAGTGAAATAAGTCAATCACAGAAGGACAGATATTATATTAGTCTGTTATTATAAAAAGTCAAGGAAAAGTTTATATATGGAAGGGAATTTTCTTTGTGGGTTATCAGAGGTGGGAGGGGAGGGGAGGGAACACTGCTAGATAGGTAAGAATAGTATTTATTTGGGTGAAGGGAAGGGCAAGGCACCAAATATGAGTGATCAACATGGTGGTACTGAGAAAGAGGAAGACATAGAAGGGTGCATGGAGGGTACAGACAACAAAGATGAAGCCTTATGTACATACAGTACTATGCTGTCAGTGAAGGCAAACATTGATCTACGGGCAGATAGACTGGTGGACAGGGTGAATGATTTGGTGTGTCTGTGCAGTGCAGAGTGTGTCATGACCATGTGTAGAGTTGTCAGACAATGTTTCCATAAGTGTCTTTTTTATGCTCTACAAGAATTTCAAGGTATATATTAAACCTGCCAAGAGACAATGTTGTAGTCATTTCTTGGCCACAGCCAGCTACTCAGAGGGAGCAAGTAGTTGGACCTGTGGGCTCAGAACCATGGTCCCAGGGGATATCAAGCTCAATTGGCATAACACACTACAAAAAATCATTGTTCCAGATCCTATTTTGGTGATAGGGACTGGGATCTTGAAAGCTTTCAAGTGGCCATCTAGATGCAATGATGGGTTTCTTCTCATCCTGAGCAAGGAAGAGTGAGGAAAATTGAAGATGCATAAAAACAATTAGTCCAAGGGACTGGTACACCATGTGATCCTCAGCCTATATGACTATGAAACCATAGGAAGTACATGGAGCCCAGCTAGTACTGTCAACCCCTAGGAGGGGAATCTATATGGGAGATCCTGGATACAGTGGGAGAACAATGTGGAACAAAACTCAAAATCATTTAAAAAAAAAAAAAAAAGGACCAGGTTTGCTAGTTTGATACAGCCTGGTGGAACCTTTGAGAGTATGGCCTCTAGCTGCCCTTCAGGTCTGGAACTGAATCCATTCCTGTTGCCTCCTGACAAATTATAGGGGCATTTGAGCTGAATATTTACATTAGGTAGATACACTCCTTGGAGAGATCACTCATGGGAGAATAGAAAGGCTGTGTATCCCTGGGAGATAACTCAGGGAGGGGGGCAGGAGTGCATGGCAGGGAAGGACACAGGGAAGAGGTAAATATGGGGAGGAGGAAGGAGGGAAGCTGTTGCATTGTGGGAAGTTGCAGTCAATGTCATGAAACAGAGTATATGTGAGCTGATGTATGGAAAATGAATTTGCTCTGTGGACTTTCACCCACATCACAATAAAAATTGAAAGAAAAATCTGTAGCCACTTTCTTGGTGTACGTTCTAGGATGTATGTCTTTAGTTTGTACAACAGAATTTTTCAAATCTTTAAGTTCGATTTTCATTTTGCACAGTTCATTTTGAAGTCCATCTCTTTCCTCTCACCTTTGACTGTAAGTGGCAAGGAGAAACCGAAAGTCCCTTTGATCTTGCTTATAAATCTCGTCAGTCAGATATCCAAGTTCATCACTTACAAATTCTACCTTCCACCAAAGATTTTAACAAAATTTAGATAAGTGTTTTTTTTTTTCTTTTTTTGCCATTGCATAAAAATTATCACTCCTCTTCCTCCACTGTCCAATCACGTTAATCATTTCAAAGCCTCACCAAAAGGATATTTAACCTCCACATTTTAGAATCATTCTATGACTAGTTCTGTATGTATTCTCTAAGACAATACAGAACTTCTCTATAGATCTCCTCACGTCCTACTAGACCTTCAACAGAACTGCCTTTTACATCCATAATTTTATCAACAATCTCTTCAAGGCAATTTAGGTTTTTACTATTCAGCACCTTAAAATTATTGTAACTTCTCCCCATTACCTGATTTCAAAGCCTCTTCAACATTTTAGGCATCTGTTATAGCACAACCCCACACTCAGTACCAAATTCTGTCTTAATTATCTAGTGGTACTATAACAGCAATACCACAAGTCAGTGGTTTTGACAAACAAAAATTTATTTTCTCATAGTATCACAGGCCAGAAGTTTGAATACTGGGTGCTTATTCTAGGGGGAGATTATCCTTCTCTATTGGCCCTGGAGGAGTTTCTTGTCTCACCTGAGCTTCTGCTACTGGGTGATCCCCATGTGCTTGGCATCTCTTTTCCCTGGTACCTTAAAACTTAAATCTATCCTCTTGTAATATTTCTGTTATAGCAGCAACAGATAACTAAGACACAAGGAAATTAGTAGCAGTGTTGGAATTTGAAAACAATTGCTCTTATTCTACACAGCATAGGTCATTATAATTGTTTCATATTTCCTTTCTGAGGCTTTCTGACAATCTGGTTTTCTTAATGTGTATAGAGGTAATTTATTGGTTGTTTCTCCCAGCCGAGTGTCAGAAATGTGTAGACATTTTAGCAATTTTTGCAAGTAATAATGGAATAGAGGAGCTCTGGTGCCGTAGTGACTAAGGCACTTGACTGCTAATCAGAAGGTTGGTGGTTCAAACCCACCAGCCACTCCTTGGAAGGAAGATTGGGCAATCTACTTCTGTAATGATACTGCCTCGGAAACCCAAGGAGGGGTAGCTATGAGTCAGAGACAACTTGATGGCACATAATAACAATAACAAATAGAATAGAACATATAACAAATTTATGACCATTCAGTTTGGCAAAAGATTCACTACAAAATGTAGAGTGAGGAAATTACAATACCAACAACTGTTGTGATACAATGAAACGAACATTAGGAACGCCTGAAAGCAGATCATGTTGTTAGGTTTCTGAGTCTGAGGATCAACTTAACTATGGGAAATTTTATAAGACTTTTCAATCTCCAAATTCCTCCATTTTAAATAACTTAGTTTTTGTTCAATTTTAAGGTAACTTGAGATTATTTTCAATATTTCCTTTTCTTTGGTATAACTATATAGGTAGTGTAGATTCTAGGACTAAGCAGGAAGTATAGAAAATGAAACTAAAACATCTTTAGTGTAAGAAAAGTTAGAAAATGCTCAAACGAAGTAAAGCAAACACTTATATTTATAGAAGTATATTAAAGTGACACGGGAGCCAGCTGAAAGGGATTTCCCTGTGCAAACCTGGAACAATTTGAGCCATAAAATACATGAAGTAGAACTGGAATATAACCCAAACTATGAAATAAATATCCATGGGTCCACACTGACATAAATAACTAATTGACTAAAAGAATGAGAAATATGAGATATATACCATGTGAAAAAGAATTACAAATAAATTACGTAGATATTTCTCCATCAAGGTGGTGAAACATAACATTTGATTCCTTAAATATGACCTGTGTATAATGACTTCCTTCCAAGGAGAGTATGAAAAGGAGGAAAAAATACTAACTTTACAGTGGAGGAAACCAACAGCCAGGTGACCAAGGTTAACATCGACAATGTTAAAATAAAGCAAGTTGATATTCTGTACCCTGATGTGATGTAAATGATACGATACCTCTGTGGTCTTCCTCCAGACAGTATCTATGCCCAGTCTAGTCATGGGAATAACAAAAAAAAAAGGGGGGGGCCTGGAATCCTAACCAAAAAAAAAAGCAAACTCACTGCCGTGGAGTCCGTCCTGACTCACAGCGACCCCTCCTTGGGTTTCCAAGCTGGTGTCTCTATGGAAGTAGATTGCGCAGTCTTCCTTCCAAGAAGAGACTGGTGGGTTTGAACAACCAGATTTCTGGTTAGCAATCAAATGCCCTAGGCACTGTGCCACCAGAACTCCTGAATCCAAATAAAAAATATATGTGACCTATTTTATACTTGTCAAAATTGTCAAGGTCATCAAAAGCAAGAAAAGTCTGAGAAACTGTTGCAACCAAGAGGAGCCAAAGGAGATAGGAGCAGTAAATGTAATGTGGTATCCTGAAAGGGATTTTAAAACAGAAAAGGGACATTAGGTACAAATTAAGAAAATCTGAATAAAGTGTGTACTTTAGTTAATAATAATATATCAACATTAGTCCATTAATTATAATAGAAGAATTGTATTGATGTGATGTTAATAATAGAAAAAACTGTGTTTTCATAGGCTAATTTTCTTTACTATCATCACAATTTTTCTGTGAAACGATTCTATACTGAAAATTTTATTACAAAAAAAAAAGAAAAATGAGGTATGTGAAAGGACATAGGAACAATGTAAAATCACCCAATGGCCAAAACTGGAACAATATTGAACAAACCAAGATAAATAAAATTACAATGCACTAAAAAAAAAAAAAAAAAAAAAAAAAAAAAAAAAAAAAAAATAAAAAAGCAAAAAAAAAAAAAAAAAAAAAAATGTATACATATGATATAAATGAATAATTAAAAAAAAACATTGAAGATAGATAGGGAAGCTTGTCTTTTTGTTGTTGTTGTTGTTTTTAACTTTTATTATGGTGAAAGCACTCATAGCAAGATATTTGTCAACAAAACAACTTCCCCATTTATAGCACAGGTACAGTGATGACATTTTCCATGTTGTACCACCATTATTGCTATCCTTTTGCAAAATATTCCACCACCTTTAGCATAAACTCAATGCCCCACAAACAAAAGCCTTCCCTTTCCCCTTCCCTCTGATTCCTGGTAATGATTAATAATCTTTGGTTTCTATACATAGATTTTTTTTTCCCCGAACTTATCTAGGAATTTAGCCTCCTCTCTCCTCCCATTCCTGGTAACCAAGAAAGTTTCCTTCCATGTAGAAACTTTTCCTTGACTTTTTACAATAGTGGACTAATGCAGTATTTGTCCTGTGATGAACTTATTTCACTCAGCATGATGTCCTCCAAGTTCATACACTTTATGTGATATTTTGCAGATTCTACATTATTCTTTAGGGTTGTATAGTATTCCATTGTGTGTATGTACCACAGTTTGTTTATCCATTCCTCAGTTATGGGCATTTAAGTTGTTTCCATATCTTTATTATTTTAAATAGTGCTATAATGAACATGGGTGTACATATATCTGTTCTTGTCCTGCCTCTCATTTCTTTAAGATACATACCTAGTAATGGGATTGCTGGATCAAATGGTATTCCTATTTCCAACTTCTTAAGAAATCAACATACCTATTTCTACAGTGGTTGTACCATTTTACAGTCCCACCCACAGTGCATGAGACTCCCAATCTCTCCACATCCTTGCCAGCATTTGGTATTTTCTGTCTTGTTTGACATTGCTATTAATGCTGGGATGAGACAGTATCTCATGATTGTTTGATTTGTACATATTTACACTCTGGAAGTGTAGTGCCTAAGGCACTTGATGGCTAACTAGAAGGCTAGTGGCTCAAACTCACCAGCAACTCCTCAGAAGGGAGCTTGGGCAATCTACTTCCATAGTGATAGTGTCTCAGAAGCCCAAGGAGGGGTCCCTATGAGTTGGGTCCAACTCAATGGCAGATAACAACAACAGCAATGACAAATGATAGTGGACATTTCTCCATGTGCTTTGTAGCTGCTTCAATATCTTTTTTGCTGAAGTGTCTGTTGATATCTTCTGCCCATTTTTAATGGGATTGTTTTTCTTTTTGAAGTTGAGGTGTCAGAATTTTCTATAAATTTTAGAAATAAGTCCTCTGTCTAAAAAGTCATTGCTGAATATTTTTTCCCCACTCTGCAGGATCTCATTTTACTCTTTTGGAGAAGTCTTTAGATTCATATAACAAATTAATTTTTAAGAGGGTCCAATCATCTAGTTTATCTTCTGCTGTTTGTGCATCTTGGGTTATGCTTGATAGTCTATTTATGCTATAAATTGGGGCCCCTGTGTTTGTCCTTATTTTTCTTTGTGTATGATGTGAGGTATGGATCTTGTTTCATTTTTCTGCAAAAGGATATCCAATTTTGCCAGCAACATTTGTGAAAGGGATTATCTCTTTTGCACTTAATGAATTTTAGTCCCTTGGGAAATCTCTCCTTTATAGAAAATTAAATTAATAAATGTGAAAGAAATTCAGGAAATAGAATGTTTTAATAGAATATTAAAATAGTAAGTACCCTTAAAGCTTTTGCACGGTGAAAATCTAATGATGGATTCTAAAATTAGGGAACAAAAATCTGAGAGAAAACAGGCTTTTTGTATAATCTAAAAGTATCTCTCTAAAAATATTAATCACTAAGGAAAAATTAATAACTCTAAACAGGGGAAATCTTGCAGTCAATGTCTTATGCAGGTGATAAAGATTAACATTATGAACAAAAATACATTAACATGATAATATGAATTTTAAAAAACTCATGTCTGTAGTATTCTTGCCAAAAATAACCTAAATCAAAACTTCAGAAAACATCAGGTAAGTGTGATCTGCTGTCAAGATTATGAAAGACTGGAAGGCAACTATGCCTCATGGTAGATCCAAGCACACTACCCATCTGGATGCCTAAGACATCAGAGCATTCATTCCAAAACCTTTGTTTTAATTGTTGGGGTTAACTCAGAATGTCTATCATTGCTTAATTGCAAATATTTCATCCTAGAGGAGCTCTGGTAGCATAGTGCCTAAGGCACTTGACTGCTAACCAGAAGGCTGGCAGTTCAAACCCACTAGCCACTCCTCAGAAGGAAGGTTGGGCAATCTACTTCTGTAGTCATACTGCCCGGCAACCCAAGGAGGGATCGCTATGAGTAGGGTCCGACTCGACGGCACATAACAACAACAGAGGATAGTAAAGGAGCTCTGGTGGCATAGTACTTAATGCATTTCCCTGCTAAACAGATGGCTGGCAGTTCAAACCCACCAGTCCCTCCTTGTAAGGAATTTTGGGCAATCTACTTGCATAGTGATACACCCTACATTGGCTCTGAAGGTGAAAATTTAATGAACTATTGCCATGTTCTTTTTGCCTGTGTCAGGGTAATACATTAATTAAAAAGATAAGTTAATTGCATAAAATTCAAGGAAATATTATGTGAAATCCCTTGTAATAAATTGACCATTCTGTAAGATCAATTGGATAGTGATGAAGACAGTAGCACTGCAGGAAGGCAAGGCAAATTCCCAACCATGACAGATACCAATTCCAGTATAGACTAATTACAGATACTTCCTAAATGAGACAGTCTGTGTTATCATCTTATCTTCACGTAGGCCGCTGGTCTTCGAAAGACAGCATTAAATCAAGGGCTCATTCATCTTCAGTCTCTGATCCTTACAGGTTTGACAAGTGCCTTAGTTCTCTAGTGCTGCTATTACAGAACTGCCACAAGTAGATGGTGATAACAAACAGAAATTTATTTTCTTACAGTTTAGGAAGATAGGAGTCCAAATTCAGAGTGCCAGTTCTAGGGGAAGACTGGGCTAGAAGTCTAAGTTCGGAGTGCTGATTCAAGGGGAAGATATGGCTAGAAGTCGAAGTTTAAAGTGCCAGCTCTAAGGGCTGGGTCAAGACTCCTTGACCTTGGGCTTCAGCTCTGCCTTCCAGGCCCATGGGAGCAAGCTGGAGCTTCTCCTGATTCATGAAGCTGCTGGGTGCTGAAGCTGACAAATCCAAAATCAGGAGGCAAAATGGCAGATTGTTGGCTCAAATGCTACAAAAGCAACAATCCCAAGATCAGCAAGCAACAAAATGGGCCACTGGTTCAAATTCAGGAACTGGAGATGACAGGGCAAATGCAGGATCCAAAATGAACGAAAAGCTAGAGACCTTTTCCAAAGCTTCTCCATGTTTACTGAAAGCAGACCACACACCAAAGGCAGGTCCCCTTCAACTAATTAGCTGCTCAGTGCAAAGTACACAATGTAAATTAATAAACCAAGCCAACCAATCTCATCATGGGGAATAACTACATCCAGCTGCCAAGCCACTCAAAATCATGACCAAGCCAAGTTGACATGCAACTTTGACTATATATAGCATGAGGAAACAAATCAGCTGTGGAGAAAGGGAACCACCCTTTTCAATCCATTCATAGCTTCCACACTCATTTCTATCTATAGGTTTATTGTGTAAACAAAGGGATGTAAATATTCTAAAATTTAGTCTTGTGCCATACTTTTTATATATATATATAATTACTAGCAAAACCAGTAATATTATTTATTAATTATCTTAATATAAAGTATCTCTGCATGAAAAATTATCTTTATGGCTTAATATAAAAATATATGAATATCAAATGTAAAACTTCTTTTACATTTGATATTGATATATTGATTATTTTAAACCCCACTAAGAAAGGAAAAGAAAAATTCAATTAAATTGACTAACCTTAAATTTAGGAGCTCTGGTGGCATAATGCCAAAAGCATTTGACTGCTAACCAGAAAGTTGGCAGTTCAAACTCACCAGCCACTCCTCGGAAAGAAGGTTGGGCAATCTAGTTCCATAGTGATACTGCCTTGGAAACACAAGGAGGGGTCGCTATTAATTATAAAATGTGCCTCAGGTTTCTGAGATATTATATCTGGAAAATGATTGTCTTGAAATCAATGTAATGTGGTATTGTAGCAATATATCTCTTCTGCTTAGGGTAGAACACTTAAGCACGGCCATTCACCCCATCACTGCCTCAAACCCGATGCCTTAAAAATAAATAAATAAATAATGTATATGTACATATATATATATATATATATATATATATATCGTTATCTTCTGATGCTCTGAAATTTTCCTTTATTAGATGACAAGATAAATGTAATCTATTTTATTGCTCTGATTTTTCTGAAAGGCTCATAGCTGAATTTTTAAATTAAGTATAACAATCAATTTTACTTAGATTTTCTACAATTTCCACCAATTTATTGCATGACTTTTGGTCATTTATCAGTATTTCAATCCTTCTGTTCTGT
This sequence comes from Orycteropus afer afer, assembly GCF_000298275.1. NCBI lineage: Eukaryota > Metazoa > Chordata > Mammalia > Tubulidentata > Orycteropodidae > Orycteropus > Orycteropus afer. The sequence goes on along the minus strand of NW_006921982.1, from coordinate 1,863,522 downwards.
TTTAAATGCACATATAAGAAGATCATATGGTACACAATAAGTACACTAAAGCAAGTAGAAGTATTGAGACCTGAGAAAAACTTTGTTATGTGACATAAGCCTCTCATCTCTATGAAACCTAGAATAGTAATATACATATATGAGTCTTTGAACAATGAACTAAAAAATGTAGGTGAAGCATTAAAAATTTAGAAAGGTTTTTTTTTTCCTTTTTTGTTCTAAATGCTAGAAATTCAAATAACTATGTGCAATTGAAGTTGCAGATTTTGAAAATGTATAAATTTATGAAAAAGACATTATATAGTTGGTGAAACCTGTAATAAAATGACTTTATAAATTATAATAAAATCATTTTATAAGCCAAATAAATGTTAAAAATGCTAAGCAACTAATAAACATATCATAGTAGGATTAGTTATGTTGTTGTTGTTGTTGTTATGTGCCGTCGAGTCGGCCCCGACTCATAGCCATAGCCATACAAATGAGAGCAAAAGCCACTCTCACATTTCAATATGATGTACATTTTTATACCCACTATGACAATGATGTCTTTAAGAACTGGTTATTCTAATTTAATTATACATTTTTAATGAATATTTTTAGTCCAATATCACCATTATACTAGTATCAAAAAGCAATTTGGAATCACTAAATTATTAAGTCAATCAAGAGGAAAACAAAATAAACACAAATATAATAAATGTGATTTTGCTTTTCTTATCACTGGCTAATATATAATTTAAAATTATATATAACCATATTCTTAAAATTTCAGCCAAAATTATCTAGCTAAGAATTGTAAATTTAATGTAAGTCATTGTTTGGCTATATCCAATTAATTGAAATTCTAAAAATTCAACCATTATACTTGAAAATGATAGTAAGAGGTTTTCTGAGATGCTTCCTGACTCTGAAACTTCCTGATAAAATTGAAGAAACCTATCAACTATTTTGCTCTCTGAAAATGTAATGTACACACTTCAAGAAACTAGCTTTTGACATTTAATAGAAAATAACCAAAGGGAAAAAAAAGTGAAAACTTATGAACCTGTGACTGATGCAGGAACAATGAAGTTCTGACCACCTATCACAAGTAAAGTCAATCACCACAACAGGTTAAAGTGGAAAAGCAAAACATTTCTTGAATATCAGTATCCAAGGAAACAAAATCGTTTCTCTCAAAAGTCTTTCTCCTGAGCAAAGGGAGATGGGAAGGGGGTTGAAGATCTCTTAGACTGCCAGGAATGTCTTTGTTGCTCTTTATCTTGATTGCTCTGGACATGACATTTCTCTTGTCAGGGTCATCTTGCCCATTAACCACAGTTCCTGGCTAAAACCAGCCATAGGATAAGGTCATACTCAAAAGAATGTACAAGCAAAAAAAAAATGTAAAGAAATCAGCATCTGTGAAGAGGTCAGCTATTCTATTTACCTAAAAGGAGAGGGAAGGAAAAATAACAAGTTAGTCATTATAATTAATGTCTGCTTAGTGATACCGCCTCGGAAACCCAAGGAGGGGTCGCTATGAGTCGGGTCCGACTTGACAGCACATAACAAAAACAAATTAATCATGGCTGCTAGTTTGTTAAAATTCTTCACTTTTCGGCAAGGGGCCTCTTTGACCATCCACATGTCTACAGATATTTCTTCAATAGAAGTTTAAAAAGAGTAGGAATGATTTGTTAATTTTTAAAAAAAACAAATGTAGTGAACAGGGGTATTAAAAGCTTTTGAGCAGCCATCTAAGATGCAGCAGATTGTTCTCCTCTGTCTGAATCAAAGAAGAGTGAAGAAAACCAAAGACATCTGGAAACAAGTAGTCTACGGATAAGATGGACCACAAGGACTTCAGCCTTCATGACTCTGAGACCAGAAGAACTAGATGATGTCCAGCTACCAATGCCAACCACTTGGAAAGGGGTCAAAAGTAGAGATCCTGGATAGAAACAAAATGTGGAACATAATTCAAAAACACAAAGGTGACCAGAATTTGCTAGTCAGATAGAGAATGATGGGATCCCTGAGACTATAGCCCCGGGTTACCTTTTAGGCCTAGAAATGGACTCATTTCTATGGATTGGCTCTCAACCCAACAGTAGAAAGACCTATATGCAGAATACCTACCCACCTACTACTACCCACCTACTACCCAGTAGGTGAGGTGATACACTCACGTACTCTAGGGAGATGCACTTCTAAGATCAATCAGCCATGAGACACCAGAGAGGCATTCACATAAAGGAAAAGCTGGACAGACAAGAATGCAGAGTTAAGAAGGGCAGAGGGAGAGGGCAGTCACAGGGACAGAAGGGGAAGAGCATTTTTTATGTCTGGGGATGGTAATTGGAGCTATGAAACAAATAAACATGAATTGTTGAATGTAAATCAAATTTTCTTTGTAAATTTGCACCCAAAGCACAATCAATAAAAAAAAAAACTACAAAATATATAATTTTTCATATATATATATACGAAATTGCTTGAAATATTTTATGAATTTAACAACAAATATAAATAGATAAATATTCAAAGTAGAATTAATATCAACTAGTTTCTTTCTAATCTATGTAAATTATAAATAAGATATTGAGTTTTAATATTTTTAATATAATTGGGGTATTAGATAAGTGCAGATACTAAGATAAGAATTATTGTCCACAAGCTATTCAGTCTTAGCTTCTGACCATTATAACATCAGCATGTTTATGAAAGAATTTCAGTTTTGAAGATACAATAATTAATGGACTAAACTATCAGATTGAAAATTAAATTACTTCCTCAGTAGATTATTTTAACAAATAGGATCTTGAAGCTATCAAAGCAATAAATTGTCTCAGATAACTTTAATCAAATTTTAATAACATTTAAATAAAAATCAAATCACTCTGATTATGTCAAAGGATGCATGACATAACTATGCTCACATAATTTCATGATCCACAAGCTTTATGTGTTGCAAAAGTGCCTGAAGAATAAAAGCCTGTATTCAAGCACTGAAGAATATTTTATTAAACCTTTCTTAATTGCTATGTCTCACTTTTCAAAACTCCCAGTTTCTCAAGCAGGACAAATGGATTAAAAACAGTTAATGACTAATATGTCAATACCTACCTCTTATGTCAAACAAATCAGCATGGATAATAAACAATAGACAACTTCAAACATATAGTTATACAAATATTTCTTCATGTTCTGTCATAAATAATTTTCCAACAGTTGATTAAAAAATTATTTCTAGAAGGAATTTTCTCTATTAATTATTAATTTGATATCCTTCTGAACTCATATAGAATGTTCAAATTATCTTGTTGGGTAGCCCAGAGAACTGAGGATATTAGGAATATTTGTACATATTTTTTTCCTACTGATGAATTATTTAAGCAGCGTGGTGATTTTATTCATCTGGAGTTAAATGTAAGTTAATGGTCCTAAGAAAATACTACATTTAATACAAATATAAAGCAAATCTTTATATTCAATCAAAATACAGACGTAGCATTTGGTATTTTAAAAGATTTTTTTTTTAAAAAAAAAAACCTTTTTATTTAGCTTCCATCTTTTCTAATTAAGAAGATAATATTCAACTTGGAAGAATAAATAATTTAAAAATAGTTTGGGATTAAAATATGTAGTTGAAGAGAACTCACTGCCATTGAGTTGGATCTGACTCATAGAGACTCCTCCTTGGGTTTCCAAGGCAGTATGTCTATGGCAGTAGATTGCCCAATCTTCCTTCCAAGGAGTGCCTGGTGGGTTTGAACTGACAGCCTTCTAGTTAGCAGTCAAATGCCTTAGGTACTATGTCACCAGAGTTCTCAGATGAAGAGAAGGTGGTGCGAATGCATCATGCTCCATCTGTAGGCTGAAGTGAGTTAAAACATACGCCAAAAAAATGAAAACCACTGCCATGGACTTGATCTGGACTTACAGCAACCCTATTGAGCTTCCAAAGCAGTAAATCTCTACCTAAGTAGATTGCCCTGTCTTCCTTTCACAGAGTGGCTGGTGGGTTTGAACCTCCAACCTTCTAGTTAGCAATCAATTTGCCTTAGACACTGCACCACAAGAGCTCCTTGAGGGTTAGAACATAGGGGCCAAGCTTTTCAGAAGGGTTCTCAGATGCAGACACCAATTGTATTTGAAAATTTATGGGGATGAGAGAGATGGCAGAAGAGTTAATATAAACAAATGCTAAGATTTTCCAAAGAAAAAATTACTGGAGACTAGATATTATAGTGCGTAGTTACTGAGGTTTATTTATAATTTATATCCATATTAGGAGCTCTGCTAGCGGAGTGCCTAAGGCATTTGACTGCTAAACAGAAGGCTGGCGGTTAATACCCATCAGCCACTCCTCAGCAGGAAGGTTGAGCAATCTACTTCTGTAGTGATACCTCCTCAGAAACTCAAGGAGGTGTCACTATGAGTCGGGTCCGACTTGTCGGCACATAGCAACAACAATTCATATTGTTTTAATTTGTATTAAATTGTTATTTAGATGGTTTGTGCGATTACTTCGCAATCACACCAAACCCACTGCCATCAAGTGGATTGCTGATTTATAATGATCTCTTAGGGTAAATAAGAACTGCTGCATAGTGTTTCCAAGGTTGTAAATCTTTACTGAAGCAGATTGCTTCATCTTCTCTGCCATGAAGCAGCTGGTATGTTGGAACCACTGACCTTTTCGTTGGCAGTCGAATTGCTAAACTACTAAGTCACTAAAGCTCCTTTTACTTAGCTAAACATGACTATATGCTAAATATCATTCATAGAATTATAATGATAATGAATTACCTTTCCTTATTCCATGGAAAAGGAGTTCTGGTAGCATAGTGCCTAAGGCACTTGACTGCTAACCAGAAGCCTGGCGGTTCAAACCCACCAGCCACTCCTCGGAAGGAAGGTTGGGCAATCCTACTTCCGTAGTGATGTTGCTGTTGTTGTCATGTGCCGTCGAGTCGGACCCGACTCATAGCGACCCCTCCTTGGGTTTCCGAGGCAGTATCACTACGGAAGTAGATTGCCCCATCTTCCTTCCGAT
>NW_006921982.1:1855406-1857173 GCF_000298275.1 Orycteropus afer afer | reverse complement strand
TATATATATATATTATAATATAAATATTAATATATATTTGTATGGCGGGAGCTCTGTTGGCATAGTGCCTAAGGCATTAGACTGTTAACCAAAAGGCTGGGGGTTCAAACCCATAAGCCATTCCTGGGAAGGAAGACTGGGAAATCCACTTCCATAGTGATAACACCTCGGAAACTCAAGGAGGGGCTGCTATGAGTCATATCCAATTTCACAGCAGTGAGTTTAGATATGTATGGCTGCCTAAGGAGCTCTGATGACTTAGTGGATAAGATATCTGGCTGCTAAACAGAGGTTAGTGGTTCAAACTCACCATCTGCTCTGTAGGAGGAATATGAGACAATTTATTTCCATAAAAATTTACAGCCTGGGAAATCCAATGAGGGTCACTATGAGTTGGAATTGACTGGATGGCCATGGGTTTTTGATGTGGCTGTCTAGGATTTCTGTTATAGTTCCAAGTCAAAATAGAGGCCATCTAGACTTATTTTTTGCAAATTGAATATTCTTCTTTATCTCTTAATATATGCTCATTTAGAATAGGAGTACAGTTATATATATAGCTGGCATAAAGAGGTAGAATGAGTTATGGGTCAAGAAACAAAGAAAGTGCAAAATGACTGTAATTAACAGAGTTGTGACATTGATGCTAGATGATAAATGTGACTTATGATAACATAAATTCTGCCAAAAGTCTATGGGCATTGTTATCAATTGAATTGTGTCCCCAAAAATGTATGTGTTATAAATCCTAGTTTCTGTGTCTGTGTTTATAATCCCACTGGGAAATGGGTTGTCTTTGTTTTGTTAAAAACACAGGATTACTTGAGTCACTCTCTTTTGAAATACAAAAGATATTAAACAAGCAAAAGAGCAGAGAAGGAGTAAGATAGATGCCAAGACACATGGAGATCTCCAAGCAACCAGAAAGCAGAAGCTGAAGAGACAAGGAACTTCCTTTAGATCCTGGCTGACAAAGAGAGAATACTTCTCCTAGATCTTGTGCTCTAAATGAAGACATCTAGCCCCTAAACTGTGGAAAACAAATTTTTGTTTATCATAGTCATCCATTTTTGGTATTTCTTTTACATCAACATTAGAAAATTAGACAAGCATTGAGAAGAAAATCTTCCTAGATTGAAGGACAAATGATGACAGGGACAGAAAAATAAAAAGTATGTTTAGGTTACAGAAAATAATTCAAGGTAATAATTTTTTCCCATAATGGGAAATAATTGGAAGGATTTTTTTGTCCTTAGTTTTGTTATATTAGAGGATCAAAAAATTTTGAGTTGTGCTTCAAAAATGTGGCATCAGGATTGGAAGAAGAATCGTTAACAACCTATGATATGGGGATGATAGAACTTTGTTTGCTGAAAGTGAGGATGACCTGAGACACTTACTGATGAAGATTGAGGAACACAGTCTGCAGTATGGATTACATCTCAATATAAAGAAGACAAAATCCTCACAATTGGACCAATCTAAGCAGCATCATGATAAACGGAGAAAATATAGAGGTAGTAAAAGAACTCACATTGCTTGGTTCTACAATCGAGGCCAATGGAAGCAGCAGTCAGGACATTAGAAGATGTCTAGCACTGGGCAGTTCAGCTGAGAAGGAACTCTTTCAAGTGCTGAGGAGCAAAGATGTCTCCTTGAGGACTAAGGTGTGTCTGACACAAGCCATGATATTTCCAATCACCTCGTATGCATGTGAGAGCTGCACAATGAATAAGGAAGACTGAAGAAGAGTTGATGCTTTTTTTT
>NW_006921982.1:1846723-1849796 GCF_000298275.1 Orycteropus afer afer | reverse complement strand
GCTCAGGGGTCCAAGATTATTTTCTGTGTCTGTGTTAATTGGTTTCCCTTTTCTTTGTTGAAGAGGGTCTGTGCAGTCTTTCTGCCTAGTCTGCCATCTTGCCGGAACCTCCCCAAGAAATGATGCTTTTGAGTTATGGTGCTGGCAAAGAATGCTGAAGGTGCCATGGACTTCCAAAAGAACTAACAGCCCTGTTCTGGAGGAAGTGCAGCCAAATGCTCCTTGGAAGCGAGGATGATCAGACTTCATCTCACCTACTTTGGTCATGTTGTCAGAGGGGACCATTCCCTGGAGAAGGATATCATGCTTGGTAAGGTGGAAGGTTGATGAAGGAGTGGACGAGATGGATTGACATGGTGGCTGCGACAATGGGCTCAAGTATAGCAAGGATCATGGAGTTGGTGCGGGATTGGGTGGTGTTTCATTCTGCTGTGCACAGGTTGCTATGAGTCAGAAACGACTTGATGGCACCTCACAACAACAACAAGAATGGGATCTGTTTGCCAAGGACAGCAGGGACATATGGGAAGCAGACAATTGGAAAGGAGACAGGTGGTGAGTGTGTAAGTGCTACCAACTAGAGAATAGAAGAGCACAGCACAGTACCCTGCTTACATAATAACACACAAAAAAAACAAAGGAAATGAAAATTGTGGGCAAGTCACTCCAACATACAATCACCAATTAAACATAAATACAAAAATGTCACAATGCCTCAGAGACAACAGAGTATCACAGTGCACACAAAGAAGCAAGATAAATCATAGAAACAAGGGAGTGGGACCCAGACCCAAAATGTCTTCCCTGAGGAAGATGCAGCATTCAAACTCCATGAAAAGGAATCCCAAAGAGTTATATTTAGGTACCTTCACTGACAAAATTGAGGAAAACACAGAAAAAACCCTAGAAAATTTTGAAAGACAATAAAAGAACAAAATGAAAAAATAAATGAAAAATTAGAAATGGTACAAAATCTGTTGCTGTTGTTGTTGTTAGGTGCTGTTGAGTTGTTTCTGACTCATAACGACCCTATGCATAGCAGAAAGAAATACTGCCCAATCCCATGCCAGCTCCATGATCCTTGCTATACTTGAGCCCATTGTCACAGCCACCATGTCAACCCATCTTGTTGAAGGCCTTTCCCTCTTTTGTCAACCCTCCACCTTACCAAGCATGACATCCTTCTTCAGGGAGTGGTCCCTTCTGTTCACATGACCAAAGTAGGTAGGATGAAGTCTGGCCATTCTCGCTTCAAAGGAGCATCTTGGCTATACTTCCTCCAGAACAGATCTGTTAGTTCTTTTAGCAGTCTAAAACCTACAGACAGAAATCCAAAAGATTAATACTAAATTTTCAGAAATAGATAACGCATTGAATGGTCAAAGGAGTAGAATTGAATCAATGGAAGACAGAATTAGTGAGATTGAAGACGAATACCTTAAAACTTCTTTAGAAAGGGAACAATAAAGAAAAGATCAAAACAAAATGAAGAAAGGCTAAGGTTCATGCAGAATACCATCAAAAGGAATAACCTACATGAAATCAGAATTCCAGAACAGAAAGAGAAAAAGAAAACCACTGAGAAAATTGTCCAAGATTTGTTGGAAGAAAAATTTCCTGGTATGATGGAAGATGAGTATATATCCACTCAAAAAGTCCAACAAACCACAAACAGGATAGACCCAAAAGAAAATCACCAAGACATATCATCATCAAACTCACCAAAACCAAAGACAAAGAAAGAAAGAAAGAATCCTAAAAGCAACATGGGGAAATTAAAAAAAAAAAAAAAAAAAAAAAAATTACCTACAAGGGCCAACCAATAAGAATAAGTTTGGATTTCTCAGCAGAAACCATGTAGACAAGAAGACAATGGAATGGTATATATAAAATACTGAAAGAAAAAAATTTCCAACCAAGTATTATATACCTAGCAAAATTGTCCCTCAAGTATTATGGTGAAATTAGAACATTTCTAGATAAGCAGAAATTAAGGGAATTTGTTAAAAACCAGACCAACCTTACAAGAGATGCTAAAGGGTGTCCTTTGGACAGAGAACCAACAGCAGCAAACAACAACTGACCATTAACAAACATGATGGCGTAACCCAGATACCAACACAGTTATAGAAGTATCCAAAGTAAATAAGCCTACAAGATTATAAACAGGGAACCAGAGAAATCAATTGACAAATGAAGACAACCACAAACCAAAAAGAGGAAAAAAGGTAAGTAAGTAGTTAAGAATTTCTAAATGGTAGGGAAGACAAAACAACTACAAGATAGTACATTCTGTTCTAAACTTGGAAAGAAATTAGAAATCACAGTGTAACCTCAAAGAATAATAAGCCTTCACATCAATAATAAAAATAAAATAATAAAAAGAACGAGTACAAATATTTAGCAAATACTAAAACAATAGCAATGAAAGAAGTGATAAACGATTCATAAACAAAATGAGCTCATCACAGAAAGTTAAATGGAACAAATAAATCTACACTTCAAAAAAAGCACATAACAAAATGACAGCAACAAATTCATACTTGTCAATAATTACATATCTGACAAGGTACTGATCTCTAAAGTTTATAGAAAACCCCAACACCTCAACAACAAAAAGATTAACAATCCAATTAAAAAATGAGCTGAAGCCATGAATGGACACTTCACCAAAGAGAATATTCAGGTGGCCAGCAAATACATGAAGAAATGCTAATGATCAGTAGCTATCAGAGAGATGCAGATAAAAACAACAATAAGATACCATTCCACCCCAGCACTAATGGCAAAGTTCAACAAGACAGAAAATGGTGGATGCTGATGAGAATGTAAACAGACTGGGAATCCCATAGCATACACTGCTGATGGGACTGTAAAATGACACAACCACTGTGGAAAACAGTATGGTGATTCCTTAAAAAGCTGGAATTAGAAATACCGTTTGACCAGCAATTCCATTACTAGGTATATATCCTAAAGAAGTGAGAGCCAGAACAAGAACAGCTATATGCAGACCTATAGCATAGTGCCTAAATCACTTGACTGCTCACCAGAAGGCTGGCGGTTCAAACCC
>NW_006921982.1:1844310-1846085 GCF_000298275.1 Orycteropus afer afer | reverse complement strand
GAGAAGGTATCACTATGGAATTAGATTGTCCAACCTTCCTTCCAAGGAGTGGCTGGTGGGTATGGACCTCCAGCATTCTGATTAGCAGTCAAATGCCTTAGGCACTATGCTACCAAACCTCCTCATGTCACTTAGTTCCATGTATTTCACTGTACATAAATTATATTTCAATAAAACATATTTTTTAAAAAAAGGATTTCAGATGCTACTCACTGAAGTAGGGTATGGAATAATGCTTTTGTGTAGTATGTTATGCCAGTTGAGCTTGTGACCCTGTGACCATGGTCCTAAGCCCACAGGTCCAACCACTCACTCCCTTCAGGTAGCTGTCTTTGGCCAAAAAGTGACTACAACCTTATCTCTTGTCAGATCTACTATATACATGGGCATTCTTACAAAACATAAAAATATACTTTTGGAAACATTGTCTGCCAACCCTATATATATATGATCATGGGCATACTACCCCCTACATAGATATACCTAATCATTCAGCCTGTCCACCCATCTATCCACCCGTAGATCAATATTTGCTATCACTGACAGTTCAATACTGTATGTACGAAAGGGATCATCTTTGTTGTCTGTACCTCCCATGCACCTCTCTATATCTTCCTCTTCCTCAATCCCACCATATTGATCACTTATATTTGGTACATTACCTTTCCCTTCATCCAAATAAATACTTGTCTCTACCTATCTAGCAGTGTTCCCTCCTCTCCCCTCCCACTCCTAGTAACTAACAAAGAAAATTTCCTTCCATATATAAACCTTTCCTTGACTTTTTATGACTGCAGACTAATACAATATGTGTCCCTCTATGACTGACTTATTTCACTCAGCATAATGTCCTCCAAATTCATCCACATTATGCAGTGTTTTTCAGATTCTACATTATTTTTTAGGGTTGTGTGTATGTACCATAGTTTGGTTATCCATTTGTCTGTTGATTGGCACGTAAGTTGTTTCCATCGTTTTGCTATTGTAAATAGTGCTTCAACGAACATTATGTGCATATATTAGTTCTTGTCCTGACCCTCAATTCTTTAGGATATATACCTAGCATTGGAATTGTTGGGTCAAATATTATTTCTAATTTCAACTCTTTAAGGAATTGCCATACTGATTTCCATAGTAGTTGTAACATTTTACAGTCCCACCAGAAGTGTATGAGAGTCCAACACTCTCCACATCCTCATCAGTTATTTTCTGTCTTGTTGAACTTTGCTATTAGTGCTGGGGTGAGAAGGTATCTCATGGTTGTTTTGATTTACATCTCTGTAATGGCTAATGGAGAGTTCTGGTAGTGTAGTGCCCAAAGTACTTGACCGCTAACCAGAAGGCTGGAGGCTCAAACCCACCAGCCACTCCTCAGAAGAAAGATAGGGCAATCTACTTCCATAGTGATACTGCCTTGGAAACGCAAGGAGAGGTTGCTATGAGTCGGGTCCAGGTCTGACTCAACTGCACATAACAACAACAACAACAACAATGGCTAATGATTGTGAACATTTCTTGATGTGTTTGTTAGCCACCTGAACATGCTCTTTGGTGAAGTGTCTATTTATGTCTTCTGCCCATTTTTTAATTGGATTATGTGTCTTCTTGCTGCTGGAGCTTTCTATAAATTTTAAGTAAGTCCCTTGTCAGATATGTCATTGTCAATTTTTTTTTTTTTTTTTTTTTTTCCCAATCTGTAAGTTCTCTTTTGACTCTCTTGGAGAAGTCTTTGGAAGCACATAAAAATTTAATTTTTAGAAGGTCCCATTCATCTA
>NW_006921982.1:1843473-1844210 GCF_000298275.1 Orycteropus afer afer | reverse complement strand
GGGTTTGAACCGCCAGCCTTCTGGTTAGCAGTCAAGTGCTTTAGCCACTATGCTACCAGAGCTCCTAAATTTGTCCCTAGTTTTTCCTTGAGAAACTTTACAGTTTTAGGTTTCACATTTAAGTCTTTCATCCATCTGGAGTTAGTTTCTGTGTAGGGTGTGAGGTACAGATCTTGTTTCACTTTTCTGCAAATAGATATCCAGTTTTACCAGCACCATTTGTTAAAAGTACAACCTCTTCCCCATTTAATGAATTTCAGCCCTTTGTCAAAGATCAACTGACTATAGGTAGATGGATCTATTTCGGGGTTCTCAATTCTATTCCATTGGTCTATGTGTCTGCCATTGTACCACTATCAGATAATTTTGACTACTGTGGCTGTATAATAGGTTTTGAGATCTGAGAGCGTAAGTCCACCTAACTTTGTTCTTCCTCAATAGTACTTTGCTCATCCGAGGTTTCATTCCTCTCCATATAAAGTTAGTGACTGGTTTTTCCATATCCTTAAAGGATGTTGATGGGATCTGCATTGGGATCACATTGAATGTGTGGATTGCTTTCGGTAGAATTGACATTTTCACAATGTTCAATCTTCCTATCCACGAGTGTGGTATATTCTTTCATTTATGTAGATCCCTTAGTGTCTTGAAGTAGACTTTTATAGTTTTCTTTGCACAAGTCTTATATATATATGTATATATATATATATATATATATATATTTGTTGTTGTTATTT
>NW_006921982.1:1840923-1843043 GCF_000298275.1 Orycteropus afer afer | reverse complement strand
TAATCCACCTGATTTTTGGATGTTAATCTTGTATCCTGCCACTATGCTAAATCTCTCAATTAATTTCAGTAGATTTTTTTACTAAGTCTCTTGGGTTTTCTAGGTATAGGATCATATAATCAGCAGATAGGGATAATTTAGTTTCTTCCTCACCAATTTGGATGCCTTTGAATTTCCTTACTTGCCGCATTGCCCTGGTTAGGACTTCCAATAAAATGTTGAATAGTGGTGGTGATAGAGGGCATCCTTGTCTGATTCATTTGCAGGAGGAATGGTTTCAGTCTCTGTTCATTGAGAATAAAATTGGCTGTTGGTTTTGCATATATGCCCTTTAATATGTTGAGGAATGTCCCTTCTATTCCTATTTTGCTGAGAGTTTTGATCAGAAATGAGTGTTGGATTTTATTTTATTTCTGCATCGATTGATATGATCATGTGGTTATTTTCCTTTGTTTTATTTATGTGATGGATGATGTTGACTGTTTATCTAATGTTGAACCATCTTTGCATTCCTGATATGAACTCCACTTAGTCATAATTTATTGTTTTTTGGATATGCTGTTGGAGTCTCTTGGTTAGAATTTTGTTGAAGAGTTTTGCATCTATATTCTTGAGAGATGGGTCTGCAGTTTTCCTTTTGCGTGATGTCTTTGCCTGGTTTTGGTATCAAGGTTATTGTTGCTTCATAAAATGAATTTGGGAGGATTCCATCCTTTTCTATGTTCTGGAATAGTTTGAATAAGATTGCTGTCAGATCTTCTCTGAATGGTTGGTAGACTTTGGAGAAACTGTCTGGGCAAGGCCTTTTTTTGTTGTTGGTAATTTTTTGATGACTGGCTAATTTTCTTCTATTGTTACATGTCTGTTCAACTTTTCCACCCCAATCTGTGATAGTTTAGGTAGATAGTTTGTTTCTAGAAATCAGTCCATTTCTTCTAGATTTTCAAATATTTTGGAGTCCAGTACTTCATAGTATCCTGATACTATCTTTTTTATTTCAATTGGTTCTGTCCATTTCATTTCTTATTCATGTTATTTGTATTCTCTTCCTCTTTTCCTTTGTTAAATTTGCCAGGGGTTTGTCAATTTTATTAGTCTGCAAAGAAAATCAACTTCTAGTCTTATCAATTTTTTCTATTGTCATTCTGTTTTCTGTTTCATTTATTTCTGCTTGAATCTTTATTATTTCTTTTCTTCTGGTGACAGTGAGCTTTTCTTCTGTATTTTTTTTTTTTTTTAATAATTGCAGGAAATATTGGTTTAAGGTGTTGATTTTGGCTCTTTCTTCTTTTTTGACGTGTATATTTATTGCTATGAATTGGCTTCTGATCACTGCTTTTTGTGTGTCCTAACGATTTTGGTATGTTGTGTTTTTATTCTCATTTGATTCAAGAACTTTTTAAAGTTTTTTTTTTTATTTCTTCTATTGCCCATTCATTCTTAAGAAATATGTTGTTCAGTTTTCCATGTGTTTTCTCTGTTTCTGTTGATCTTCCTATTGTTTACTTCTAATTTTATATTATTGCTGTCTGATGAGGAAGAAAAAAAAAAAAAAACCTTTTACACTGGCCTCACCCTATTCATGAGTGAGTGTTCCACAAGCAAGCAGTGATGTTCTGTGGCAGTGGCTTGACAAACTAATTTAACAAGATGTCAATCACACAAAGTAACAGGGTCTCAATCACACAAGTATCCAAGCCCTTTTTAATTTTTTTTTATTGTGATTTGGGTGAAGCTTTACAGAGCAAATTCACTTTCCATACAGCAGTTTACAAATACTTTGTCTCATGTCATTGACCACAGTTTACCACAATGGACCAGCTCCCCTCCCACTTCCTCCCCATAGTTACCTCTTCCCAGTGTCCAGCCCTCCATACTCTCCTGCCCCTTGTGCTGTCTCCCTGTCCATAAGCAGCCTTTCTTTCTCCCATTATTGTTCTCTCCAAGGAGGGTATCTACTTGAGGTAAATGTTCAACTCATATGCCTGTCTTTTGTTTGGTTGGAAACCAAAGGCATGGGTTCAATTCCAGACATAAAGGGCAGCTAGGGGCCATAGTCTCAATGGTTCCACCAAGCTCTATCAGACAAGTAAAACTGGTCCCTACCTTTTTTTTTTTTT
>NW_006921982.1:1835399-1838754 GCF_000298275.1 Orycteropus afer afer | reverse complement strand
AAAAAAATTGTTGAAAACTAGGACCTGGGAAGGGAAAGATTAAGAATAACAATAAAAAGGACAAAAATATTAGTAACATTAGTTGTTTTAAAACAGAAAAATATAAGCAAACTGATCACCAGAAACAAGAAAGCAAAAAAGAGAAAAATAAAAATAAGAAAAGAGAAAAAAAAAATCCGTGGAGGACAGGGCAGGGCACCCAGGCTCCGTCTGAGAACACAGACTGTGATGGAGTTCCTGTGGGCCCAGAAGGTATGTGGGAGTGTGGGAAGGCCACACCATTCACCAAGCGGGTGCAGGTGTGGGGTATAAGAATAACAAGAAGAATCTCCTACCTTGTCAGTCTTGCAAGTCCCGAGTGTCCTTGGGGTTGCTGGAAAACAGCACGTGTTCTTAAGCCACAGGAATCTGCTAGAGTGCTGTATCTTTAAATATCCAAAATAGTCAAGCTGCTTTTTAAACCTTCAAAATGGCGGCATCCTCCAGACTGGCAAAAGCCCACAGCTCAGCCCACCTTTCTCTTCACCTTCTCTGTTTGTTCCCCAGCCACTGTGCACAGTCCTCCATGCAGTCCCTTGCTAGCAGGGTGATTTTTAGGTTAATTCTTAGGTCCTACCACCACGCGGAAATCTCCAAGCTGTCTGTACCATCAGGATCACTCAGGATCGTTGCCAGACCGCAGCTCCTTCTGTCTCCGTTTTTGGTATTTTCACGCAAATTCTTCTGCTAATTGGGGTTTAGTCCCCTTCTATATCCTTCTCTTCAAGGCTCAGGGGTCAAAGATTATCTTCTGTGTTTGTCTTAATTGGTTTCCATTTTCTTTGTTGAAGAGGGTCTGTGCAGTTTCTGCCTAGTCTGACATCTTGCTGGCTTCCCTAGCATCCAAGCCTTTTTTGAAAACTAGAGTGTGCTTCCATATGATAAATATACCTGTCCGCCTGAATTACAAGGGTCATTAAAAGAAATAGGTGTCTCCAAAAGAGTACAGATGGCTGTTTCCCCTAGAATGGAAAGATGATTCTCTAATTTACTGTTTTTTTATACTTCCTGAAAGGGGCATTCATAAGGTGGGGCTGCACCTCTTGAGTGAAAGCACCCTAGTTATTTGGCCAAATCTTACAGCCAGTCAGTTGCAGATGTTAGCTCATTATCTTCCTTAAATATTCTGAGGTCTGTGGTTGCCCTGCTTAACTTTATTGACTTAATCTCACAGGCAGTTGCTAGAGATTTACAGGTGTTAGTGAATTGATCTTCTTAAATATTTCACCTCCCTCCCTTTTTTCCTCCCTTCAGGCCTTCCCTCAGGCTGGCCATCCTGATCTGCCTTCCTGCCTAACATTTCTTAGATAACATTATGATCTGAGATGACGCTTTACAGTATTTCAATGTTTTTAAATTTATTAATGCTTGCTTTATGGCCAAATATATGGTCTATCATGGGGAAAGTTCCATGTGCACTGGAAAAGAATATATATTGTTCTGTTGTTGGATAAAGTGTTTTGTAGATGTTTATTTATTCAAGTTGGTGAATTGTATTGTTTAGTTCTACATCTTTGTTGCGTTTTTTTTCCACTTGTTCTTTCATTGAAAGTGAGGTATTAAATACACCTACTATGACTGTGGAGGAGCTCTGGTAGTATAGTGGCTAAAGCACTTGACTGCTAACCAGAAGGCTGGTGGTTCAAACCCACCAGCCGCTCCTCGGAAGGAAGGTTGGGCAATCCTACTTCCGTAGTGATACTGCCTCGGAAACCCAAGGAGGGGTCTCTATGAGTCGGGGCCGACTCGACGGCACATAACAACAACAACATGACTGTGGAGTCATCTATTTGTCTTTTCAATTCTGTTAAAGTCTGATTTACATATTTTGGGGCTCTTTCATTGGGTCTGTAGATATTTATTATATCTTCTTGTTTGATTGATCCTTCAATCATTATATAATATCCTCCCTTGTCTCGTATGGTGGTTGTTGCCTTAAAATCAATTTGATAAGAAATTAATATTGCCATGCATGGTCTTTTTTTGGTTGCCACTTTCTGGATATATCTTTTTTATCCTTTGATTTTTAGTCTAATTTTGTCTTTGTTGCTAAGGTGTGCTTCCTGTAGATAGCATATTGATGGGTTATGTTTTCTTATCCAGTCTGCAACTCTCCATCTCTTGCATGGTGTATTTAATCCATTGACATTCAGTATAATTTTCAACAAGACAAGGGTGAGCTGATTGCTGTCATTTTGTTATGTGTTTTTTCATGCTGTTTGTGGTTTCTCTGTTCCATATAATTTTCTATGTTGAGTTCATTTTGTTTATGAATTGTGTTATCATTTCCTTCATTGCTGTTATTTTAATATTTGCTAAATATTTGTGCTTGCCCTCTTTTTTTATTGTGATGTGAAGTTTTATCATTTTATATTGAGGTTACCCTGTGACTTAAAATTTTCTCCCCAAGTTTAGAACAGTCTATTCTATCTTGCAACTCTCTTAAAATCCTCACCATTTAGAATTTCTGTAACTACATTATCTTCCCCTCTTTTTGGTTTGTAGTTGTCCTCATTGGCCAATTGATGTCTCTCATGCCCTGTTTATAATCTTTTAAGTTTATTTTACCTTGGATACTTCTATAGCTGTGTTGGTTTCTGGGTTATATCATCATGTGTATTAATGGTTGGTTGTTGTTTGCTATTATTTGTTCTCTGTTCATCTTTGGTATCTTTGGTATCTTTTGTATGGTTGGTCTGGTTTTAACACATTCCTATAATTTCTGCTTATCTGGAAATCTCCTAATTTCACCATTTTATTTGAGTGATAATTTTGCTGGGTATATAATTCTTGGTTGGAAATTTTTATCTTTCAGGGTTTTATATATACCACCCCTTGTGTTCTTTTTTGCATGGTTTCTGCTGAGAAATCAGAGCTTAGTCTTACTGATTGCCCTTTGTAGGTAAATTTTCATTTTTCCATGCCACTTTCAGGATTCTTTCTTTGTCTTTGGATTTAGTGGGATTGATTATGATATGTCTTGGTGATTTTCTTTAGGGATCTATCCTATTTGGTGTTTGTTAGACTTCCTAAATGAATATATTCTCATCTTTCATCATATCTGTGAAGTTCTCTTCCAATAAATCTTGGATAATTTTCTATGTAGTTTTATTTTCTTCTTCCTATTCTGGGATAACATTGAGAAGAATGGGAATTCCCAAGCACTTGATTGTACTCATGAGGAATCTGTACCTTGACCAGGAGGCTGTCGTTCAAACAGAACAAGGGACACTACATGGTTTAAAATCAAGAAGGGAGTGTGTCAGGGTTGTATCCTTTCTCCACACTTATTCAATCTATACGCTGAGCAAATAAT
>NW_006921982.1:1827202-1834644 GCF_000298275.1 Orycteropus afer afer | reverse complement strand
GCTCAAGTATAGCAGGGATTGTGGGGCTGGCGCAGGATAGGGCAGTGTTTCGTTCTGCTGTGCATGGGGTCGCTATGAGTCGGAAATGACTCGATGGCACTTAACAACAACAACAATACAGACCTCTGTTAACTGTTTGTAAAGGGCAGTTAACACTGATTCTAGCTTTTATTTGTGGTCATGTATCATTGACCAGTTGGTGCAGAAGGAAGTGGTGGCTCTCGCTCAGTAAGTGGCACTGCAGGATGTGTAGTTGTGGTTGGGTTATATGCGCACAGTTGCTGTCTCCCACTCAGTTAAACAAAAAGAACAATCAAAAACCATCAAAAAGTAGAAGCAAGAGGACAAAAAACACACAACACATAAACACCTAGGAGCAAGTACTGAAAAAAGAAAAACAAAAGAGGAAAGGCAATAAATGAGAAAAAAAAATATATTAAAAAAAATACTTTTAAAAGCCAAAAGGAATATGAATAGAAGAGGGGAAGTAAAAAAAAAAAAATCCTGCAATAAGTGGGGAGGTGAGAATAAGAGAAAAGAGGTAGAGTAGGAGAATAATGAATAAAAAGTTAGGAAAAATTGAAAAGAAAAACAAGGAATGGGGAGAACCACAAGAAAGAAAAGAAATGGGAACCAGGAAAAGGGAAGAGAGAAAAAGCCAAAAACTAGAACCTGGGAAGGGAAGAGGAAAGAATAATAATAAAAAGGACAATATAAAAATAATAATTTTAAAACAGACAAAAACAAACTAAAAATTAAAAAAAAAAAAATCTGGGTGAGGCAGAGCAGAGCACCCAGATTGGGATGGAACCTCTGCCAGCCCAGAAAGTAGGTGGGAGTGAGGGATAGCCACACTTGCATTCACCAAGCAAGTGTGGGGTATAAGAGTAACGAGGAGAATATCACACATTCTGGTCTTCAAAGTCTGGTATGTCCTTGCTGTCCCCAGAAAGTAGAGCTTATTCTTAGGTCCCTGGAATCTGAGATAATGCTGTCACTTTAAATATTCAAAATGGCTGTACCCTCCAGACTGTCAAAATTCCACAGCTCAGCCCATCTTCCTCTTTGCTGCTTCCCCCTTTTATTTACCAGCCACCAATGCAGTCCTCTGTGCAGCCCCTGGCCAGCAGGGCCCATTCTTAGGTTAATTCTTAGGTCCTAATAGCACTTGGGAGCTCTGGTAGC
This sequence comes from Orycteropus afer afer, assembly GCF_000298275.1. Taxonomy (NCBI): domain Eukaryota; kingdom Metazoa; phylum Chordata; class Mammalia; order Tubulidentata; family Orycteropodidae; genus Orycteropus; species Orycteropus afer. Next base: position 1,833,459 of record NW_006921982.1, on the reverse strand, counting down.
ATAGTGGCTAAGGCACTTGACTGCTAACCAGAAGGCTGGCGGTTCAAACCCACCAGCCACTCCTCGGAGGGAAGGTTGGGCAATCCTACTTCCGTAGTGATACTGCCTCGGAAACCCAAGGAGGGGTCGCTATGAGTCGGGTCCGACTCGACGGCACATAACAACAACAACAACAACAATAGCACTTGGCAATATCCAAGCCATCCATGCTGTCAGGATCACAGACAGACCACAGCTCCATATGTCTCCTTTTTTGGCGTTGTCATGAAGGTTCTTCTACTAGTTGGAGTTTAGTCCACTCCTGTATCTTTCCTTTCAAAGCTCACGGCTCCAGGATTATCTTCTGTATCTGTGTTAATTGGTTCCACTTTTCTTTGTTGAAGAGGGTCTGTGTAGATTGTCTGCCTATTACACCATCTTACCGGAACTCCCGGTTTATATATTTTTAAGGAGTTTACATGCTGTACTAGGGGCAGGTTACCCAATGAGTAAGGTAAGCAAGGTCCCACTTGCACTTACTTACTAATCTGTAGTGAACAATTTTACATGGGTTTTACCATATCTTCTATGCCTTCTTCTTTTGCTCAAAATAGTGTTTGTAAGATTGATCTGCATTGCTGAGTATCATTGAAATTCTTTTATTCTTATTGCTACATTAACAATTCAGTGTTGGAATATACCACCGTATTTATCCAATCTCTCTTGATGGTCATTTAGTGATTTCTAGATTTTGCATATTACTAACTACACTGCTATAATTATTCTTGTATATGACTACTGGTGAACACATTATTTATTTTTGTTCAGAATGAACCTTACCACTAGAAGTGTAATTACTTGGTCAAAATTATGCATATGGTAAGTTTCAGTAAATAGTGCAAGTTTTCCAGACTGGTTGTATGAATTGTATTCTCACTAGCAGTGTTAGAGAATTCTATTGCTGTACATCCTCATCAAAACTGAATTGTCAGGCTCTCTCATTTCAGCTATTCTTATTTGTGTGTAGTGTATCCATGGTTACAAATAAATTTAAGCATTTTTATTTGTTTATTCGTCACTTGTATATTCCATTTTATACATTGTCTGTGCAAATTATTTGTTTATTTTTTATAGATTTTTTCTTCTATGATTTGTAGTTCTTTTTATATTCTGAATATGAGTCCTTTATTAGATATATTATTGCATATATCTTCTCTTACTTTGTAGATTTCCAATTTCATTCATTTTGTGGCCCCCTTAAACAAAAATTCTTAATAATAATGTAATTAGGTTTAATAGTTTCTTCTTTTATGATTTACATTTTGGTATTCTTTCAAGGATATTTTCACATAGTCTTTTATAAAAATATTATCCTGTATTACCTTCTAGAAACTTGATTATCTTTTACATTCAGAGCTACAATCCACTTGCAATTTATTTTTTCTACGGTGTAAAGAAGTAATCAGTATGGGTTTTTAAATATTAGCATCCAAAAGGCACAGTCATTTATAGAAAGATTATCTTTTCTCCACTTACTGGAATGTCTTCTTTGTCAACTGTCTCTTGTTTGTATATGAAAGAAAATCTTTCTCAAATTCTTTTATTCTTTTTCATCTGTTTTCTGTCTTTGGGCCAAGAACACGCTGTTTTAATTACTATTGCCTTATATACATTCTATGGTTGTCTATATTAATACTCCAGTTTTGTTCTTTATCACTTTGTGTTTTTTGGACATTTGCATTTTAGTATAAATGTTAGAATCAGCCTGTCAACTAACACACACAACCCTGCTGGGAATTTTATAGAACTTGAGTTGAATATATAAATAAGATGGGGAAAATGTTAAATCACTACATTTCATAAGGTATTCTTTAATTAATCCAAATAAAATTTAAGGTTTTTGTTATCTATGTAGATTTTTGCATTGCTTTAGTAACTTTATCCATGGATATTTCCCTGATCTTCTGTTTTTAAAGAAGTTATTGTTAATGTATAAAGATCTATCATTGTTCAATTATATTATAAGTTTAGAAATTTATTTATCTTATTTATGCAAGATAGTGTTCTGTGAACAGTTATGTAGATTTTTTTCTTCAGTTTTCAACTCTTATTTGTTTAAGTTCCTGTCTGTAGGTATCTTTAGTTCTTTCTTATTCTTTATGAATGGCAAAATGTTATAAACTCTACTTTGTCATTATATGAAGAAAGATGGGGCAATCTATTTCCACAGTGATACTGCCTCAGAAACCCAAGGAGGGGTCACTATGAGCCGGGTTCGACTCGACGGCACATAACAACAACAACATTGTCGCTATACAGTTAAATTGAAAATTCTCTAAAAGTCAGCTGTTTGACAATTCCTTAGACAAATATTTCTGTCACACTCGTCACCTGAAGGAATGACCATGATGAAACAAGCACCTGTATGTGTTGTGGCAAGGTCATGATAGATAGGTAACTTCTTCCATCACACTCTGCCAGTTGTAAACTTAGATAACAGTGAATAGCAGCAGATATGTATACTAGTAAATTCCTTTTTAAATATTGATTCCAGGAAGTGAATAACTTAATAAAAATATAAAAATAATTTAATGTTATGATAAATATAAAGAGCTCCACAGAGAGATTCATATCTCTTCCTGAGTCATCCATCATGATAATAAGGAATATGAACATGGAGGAGACAATATAGAAGAAGAGATGAGAAAATATGATGTGAAACAAGAGGAAAAATCAAATAAAGAATATAAAATTCAGCCTCCCTCCTATCCATTTTGGGCACAGGTCTTTATAGACTTTTCAGTGAGTTAGTGAGGCAAACACATTTAATTATTTTCAGTTAATTAGGCAAGCAGAGTTTTATTTATTTATTTGTTTATTTATTTATTTTGTATTGAGGGTTTATTGTAAGCAAAGTCTTTTTCAAGAGATAACAGATTCATAATGATCTCTCAGTATGCTGATGAAGAATATATAGTGATAAAGGGTAGCTGAAAGGGTATGAAGCTCTCATCACTATAGTAGGGATTAGTTTAAAATAGGAACAAATATAACTTGATATATCCTGGGTTTATGCAGAACCAAATGCTCTAGAACATAATTCACTTACTGGTTCTTTGATTTTAGTTTTAATCATCTTAAATATTTATCAACTATCTACTCTAGGAGTTCTGGAGGCGTAGTGCCTAAGGCACTTGACCACTAACCAGAAGGTTAGTGGTTCAAACTCAGGAGCCACCCTGTGGAAGAAAGACTGGGTGATCTACTTCTGTAAAGATTTACCATCTTCGAAACCTATAAGGGAATCGACTCGATGACAGTGAGTTCGTTGAGTACTCTGGGTAAAAAGACAAACAAAAGAAGGGGAAGGAAAGGGAGAAAAAGAAAAAGAAAAGTAACTATTTTTCTCATTCTCAAGGAGTTTATATGGAATACAGACAGTATAATATTAAATTACTGATTTTAAACAGTGATTATATAATGGGGGTATAATGTGAAAATTTCAGTGGATAAAACATGAAAGACATAATGCAAGTTTGTGAACTTTTCAAAATTATTGAAGATTCACTGTAAGTACTACTCATTTCTGATACTATGGATTCAGTGACATTGAATATTTGTTTTATAAAATTTTAAGTGGCAAACATTAATTTTAGAAGATAGAAACAGTAGCAGGTACCTCTTTTCTGAAAACATTCACTGAGATGATTCAGAGGCTGAGTACAGCAGGTTATTTTCTTCGACACATGAAAGCTTTCTGACTGCTCAGGCATCCTCAGAGAAGCCCATCTATTAAAATATATATTTGCCATATACGTTATTACATGTGGTAGTGAAGCTAGGTTCTGGGAGAAGTTTCTTAATATATTCATATTTTAATACTGGATTAAAAAAATAGAAAATTTATTAAATACTGTGAATTTTAAGGATTTTTTTTCTTTTCTTATATTTCTGCTTTGAAATGAAGTAATAAAAGATGGTTAAGGGCCTATTAATTGTTTTCCTCTTGCACTCCCCTGTGTATAGCTGCTCATCTGTAGTATTATTTAATAAATTAGTTTGCTAATTTCATATTCTGTAACACTTTCTTGAGCCCTTTCTGTGTTATATTTGGATAGTTTTATTTTATAAGTATTGCAAAATAATGTTGTTAAAGTTTGATAACATCTAGATGATTTTAATTAAAAAAAAAAGTGAAGATAATGCTTCAATCTGTGTTTCAGAAAGCAAAATCAAAGACCTGTGACTAATTGTCTGAAATTCTTTTCCATTGATAATTTCCTTATGATCACAGAGAAGAGATTTTTATTTCCTGCTTCCGATTTTCAAGAACATCACCTGAGTTTAAAGGGGAAAAAAAAAAAAGTTTTATGAAAAGAACAGAAACTCAAAGAAAAGAAAATGGGAGCCAGCAGGAGGCTTTAGATAGTGCATTTTCACTGCAGAACTATAGGCAGTTTCTGCAGGAAATAATAAAGTTTAAGTATTTACTCTTACCCATGTACCATTCATTCTGTTTGATAATTTTTGTTTTGAAAAGCAAGGACACTGAACAATGAGCAATGAAGGTCAGTGGTCTTAAACCAGTAGCAAAAGATTCAGTGCCATATATAATTGAAAATGAAAACATTTCTAATATTAGCATCAACATCAATGTGGTTAAGTTTAAATTTTAAATTTTGCAATGAAGCAAATTGATCTACCTGCTTATTGTGAGGGAGCTCTGGTGGAGTAATGCCTAAGGCATTTGACTACTAACCAGAAGGCTGGTGTTTCAAACCCACCAGCCACTTCTCAGAAGGAAGACTGGGAAATATACTTCCATAGAGATACCACCTCAGAAACCCTAGGAGGGGTCGCTATGAGTTGGATTCCAGTGCCACATTAATTGTCTTTTCATAAATTAATACATAAAGTACTCTATTATGTATTCAAGTGTTGAAATAAATAAGCATTGTATTGTTTGATTTTGTTTTTTTACAACCCAGCCTAATCATACAAGTCTGGAGACTCTGGTAAATGTTTCTTTATGTAAATATTTCTTTATGTAAAGTATGCATATGGTCAATGTATACTTTTAAAAATATATTTTCTTTCTTTTAAAAAATACTTTACAAAAGGAGGGGTGCCTAAATGAAAATTTACCTTAACAGGTTAAATTATTTAAATTAAAGTAAGATATATTTAGGAGCTCTGGTAGCGCAGCACCTAAGGCATTTGACTGCTAACCAGAGGGCTGGTGGTTTAAACCCACCAGCCACTCCTTGGAAGGAAGATGGGGCAATGTACTTCTGTAGTGATATCGCCTTGGAAACCCAAGGAGGGATCACTATGAGTCGGGTCTGACTCGATGGCACATAACAACAACAACAACAAGATATAATTTATTAATCTATGTCGGTTTATATGTTAGGGTCTTCTGTGGAATTGTATTCTTTATTTAACATGGCTAAATATTCATTTATCACACAATGATGAAATGAATAATCTAGTCTTATGGAATGGTGTTTTCCTATTTATCTGGATATACTAAACTTCTTTTCCTAATTGTTCAAATAGTAATACTATATTAATTTTAATCATTGCATTTTCCCCCTATATTGGAGACCGTTGAAATAGCCTAATATTAAGCAGAGGTTCTGAGTCTCTGTCTCATTTTAACTTTTCTGGAATATAAAGGAAATGTGAAAAAAGACCTAGACTTTCTTTGGATCAGACAGATATAATATAAACTTGATTACCTTAATGTAGCATTAACCATTGAGACAGTAGTAGTAGTATTGTTGATTCTGACTCAGGTTGACTCCATTTGTGCATGGTAGAAAAGCTCCACAGGTTTCTCAAGGTTGAAACCTTGCAGAAAGGAGCTCTGGTGGTGTAGTGGATAAGGTATCTGTCTGCTAAGCAGAAGGTCAGTGGTTCAAACCCACCTTCCATGGAAGGACGATGGAGCAATGTGTAAAGATTTATACCTTTGGAAATCCAATGGAGGCTACTATGAGTCAGAATCAACTTAATGGCAATGAGTTTGGTTTGGGAATTTGGTTAAACTTTCAGAAGTATATAGCTAGGTCTGTCTTCCAAGGCACCTCTGGGTGTGTTTGAACAGTGTACCTTTCAATTAGCAGCCAAGTACTTAACCACTGTGTAACCAAGGATCCTTATTTGAGTGTATGCTCCTACATAAAAGTAGCCTCTGCCTTGTGGCAGTTGCTGTTCTGATGACTCTGCCATTATATTGGTTCTGACCTAAGCCAATACCATTTTTTTTTTTTTAA
>NW_006921982.1:1822982-1827102 GCF_000298275.1 Orycteropus afer afer | reverse complement strand
TCTTGTAGCATAATGGCTAAGGCACTTGACTGCTAACCAGAAGGCTGGCGGTTCAAACTCACCATCCACTCCTCGGAAGGAAGATGGGGCAATCTACTTCTGCAGTGATACTGCCTCAGAAACCCAAGGAGGGGTCGCTATGAGTCGGGTCCGACTTGACAGCACATAACAACAACAACAACAACATTTTTTTGTTTAAAATTTATTTAGTACTTTTATAAATCTAATCTTTATTTTTCTTTGTGGGTAAGAAAAATAATATGTAAATTTACCCTTCAACATCAGTGCTTATTGATTGTCCAGTTATAAACACATTATGCAAACCAAACAAAACCAAAAATGGATGAGTATAAGGGCCATAAGTGTACTTTGTTGTAACTTCAGCATGTTGCAAGCAGGAGACTACCTGAAAATCATACTTAATTCTAAACATACATGATTAACATGTGATATGTCTTGTGAACATTACTTCTATTGCTCACTTTAATGATTACACTTTCATTTTTTTCTCTTTGCATATTTCTACTATATGAATGCTTTATATAATGAGATAACTCAACAAATTATGTTAATACTCTCTATCTTCTTCCACTCTTATGCTTAATAGCTTCATCTGCCTTTCTCCCAAAATATACTGTTATTTTTATTAAGTTAATTATTTCATTCTAGATAGAAAATCATTTTGCAATGAATTTCATGGAGAAATTTAGCACAATGTCCGTTTCAAACACAGTAATTCTACCATATAAAAAAAGGTGAATAGATGATATATATGACATAGTGAAACAGCAAAAGTTTTGTTGTCTGGAGTGAAACAAATGAGATGGATGACAATATTACCAGTGAGCATTCACTCGGGTAATAGTGTCCTGTCAGTTCTTCCCTTTTCCCATTCAATAAAAAAATATTTGATTGAAGTATTTTTCTCAGGTAGGCCTTAACAGTTACTTCACTAATGATCCCAGTTTCAACCAGTGACCCAGAAATGAAACAGTACATTTCACAAAACTCCTGGAGTGCACTATAAACAAGACTTACAAAATGTCATGTCCTTGAAAACATGAAATCCAACATGCTGGCATATGTCTTTTACTTGAAATTGAGTTCAAAAATAAAATGTTTTATGGGCCACAGAAGGAGGCTAAGGCTAGGTTCCAAAAGAAACATAAATCTCTTTTGCTCTACAAGCTAAACATCAGAAAACCTGAGATATGAAGTTACTGTTGTACAAGATCAATGGCACAATTCCTTTCATACACTAGTGGTGCCATTTCAATATATTTATAACTCTAAGGAGACTAAACAAATTATTTCATGATTTGGGGAAGATGGCATTTAGAAAATTCTAGAAAATCCAAGTTTGCCCCCACACAAAGATTATTAAATCTGTCTTATTAGTTTTGAATCATCTAACTGATACTCTTTGACTAAAATAATAATTATGCTGAGCCAAGTTTTAAGAAAATAAATCACTTAACAATTTATATGGTTAAATCAACAGCAGTGAGGTGTTTTTTGTTTTTTTTTTATGGTCAAAAGAGAGCACAAATTTAAATGTAATGAAACATTCCATTTAAGTACAACATTAAAACACATGAAGAATGATTTTGATCTCAAATTTATAGACATTTTCTTGACTATTTGTACACCCAACTACTTCTTGAGAATAATGCTGCAGTTAAGTATCCAAACATCATGGAGATAAAGCTATATATTCAGATTTGATACTGGTGATGCAATATTGAATTGAGTTATTCTCATTAGGTTTACCTACACTGTTTTAAAACATTGTACTTTTTATATGAATAATTTTTGGAAGTCTTATATCACAAAGTCCTTTTGCTTTCTTCCTGATACAAATTTGAAAATTATTTCTGATATATGTGATTTTTCTCACTTTCAAATCATATGTCATTATTATTTATCTCATAAATGCGGAAAACAACTTTTCAAGAACTACTCTATGAAATATAGGTAAACATTTTTGTGGTTTTTTTGTGCAGTATGTGAACACAGGCCAAGTCATGGTTGTGGTCATTGAATATTTCTGATAGTATAGAGTCAATTAAGCATTCTTTGATTCAAATTAGCTTTTGGTTATCAGTTTTATTTTACAAAACACATAAGAGTAATCATATTTTACATTTTATTTCAGTAAAAACAAATTGAATTTAGGTGAGTTATATATATCTTGTATAATTGATTAAAAATTTTGGGACAGTATGTCGTGACGTTTTCTCACTGGAAATATAATTTGTAGTACCAAATAAATTAAAAAATTATACTTGTACAAGATGAATGACTCATATTATAAAAATGGACCTCATTTGTCTTTTCAACATCAAAGTACAATAAAACACTACGCTTAATTTAAAACACTATGCCTATATAGGGAGCTCTGGTAGCATAGTGCCTAAGGCACTTGACTGCTAACCAGAATGCTGCCAGTTCAAACCCATCAGCCACTCCTCAGAAGGAAGCTTGGGCAATCTACTTCCGTAGTGATTGATACTGCCTCGGCAATCCAAGGAGGAGTCACTATGAGTCTAGTCTGACTCGACGGCACATAACAGCAACAGCATGCCCATATAATGTAGGTAGGTTAGAAATGGTACTAAAGATATCTTTCAATATAAAGCATAAACCTGAGCATTTCAAATTGCATAGATTAAAATCTATCACTTCTGTCAAATTCTCTTTAGAAAATAAAGAAGTGGTTGATTAATAGAAACATAATTAAAGTAAAATCAGTAAGCCAAAGTTGAATATGTATCAGAAATGAGAACTCCTTGGGTGACACAAATGCTTAAGTGTTTAGCTATCAAACAAAGGTAGTTGAAACCTCCCCAGAGTTACTTCAGAAGAAAGACTTGGACATCTGCTTTTGAAAGTTTACAGTCTTGAGGAAAATAAATAAATAGGTAAAAGGAGAGAAAAGCAAACTCTACAGAGTGCAGTTTACTCTGCAGCTTATGGGGTTGCCATGAGTCAAAATCAGCTTGAAGGGAACTGGTTAAATGGTTATCAGAAATAAAACTAATTGATGCCAAAGAAGGTGTCTACAGTATCTAATGAAATGGTCTAGGAATCCAGAGGAGGGGCTCTGGTAGCGTAGTGCCTAAAGCACTTGACCGCTAGTTAACCAGAAGGCTGGCGTTTCAAACCCACCAGCCACTCCTCGGAAAGAAGATGGGGCAATCTATTTCCGCAGTTATACTGCCTCAGAAACCCAAGGAGGGGTCGCTATGAGTCGGGTCCGATTTGACGGCACATAACAACAACAACAGGAATCCAGAGTAGTGTCACTTTTTAAATGACCGCACAACACTTGAAATAGAAATGATATATATGTGCTAATCTTCTAAAATTAGAAAATATTAGCTATTGTGCTTCTAGAAAAAATAGTTACAAATATTAACAATATTTGTTAATAGAATCAATGAATGTAAATAGCAGTACTATCATGTTTTCCTATGTATTTTGAAAGCTTAAGTGTACGTTCTACATATTTTCTAAGATACTTTCTGTCAACTAATAGAATATTCTTTGGATTTATCTCCATTGATGTTTTAAGCAGCTATATATTCAATCTGGCTTAAAATTATGTACGTTGGGTAATAGAGTTAAATGAAACAAAACTCACTATTTTTACTGGGGGAAACAAACAAACAAACAAACAAAAAAAAACCTCACTGCCGTCAAGTCCATTCAACTCATAGCGACTCCTCCTTGCGTTTCCGAGGTGATATCTCTATGGAAGTACATTGCTCAATCTTCCTCCCAAGGAGTGGCTGGTGAACTCATCAGCCTTCTGGTTGGCAGTCAAATGTCTAAGGCACTATGCCACCAGGGCTCCCATTACTAATGGAGAATGAAATGGGTAAGCACACAATCTTATAAAACTGGAATGTTATTTTAATAGAGACACAATTTTAAACATCTAGTTTTACTGCCTCTTCTTTATTCTGTAAGAGTCTGTTTCAATTGGCATTATTTAGCCTTTAAATGTATTGTGTGATTCACAAGTTTATTTGTTAGGGACTGGAGGTATAAAAGTTTTATATCACAAAGTACTTTTGCTTTCTTCCTGATGCAAATTTGAAAATTATTTCTGATATAT
>NW_006921982.1:1816905-1822882 GCF_000298275.1 Orycteropus afer afer | reverse complement strand
TATATTACCACTAGTCCACTTTTACCCAGTTTTCTGTGGGTCATTGCATTTAGGGCCAAATGTTTACCTGTTCATGCAATGGGTTTGCATCACAGGAATGGAACTTAAAATTAGAAAGCTCAATGCTTTTTTCATCTGCTGTGACATAACCCAAGGGAATATTCGTGGTGTAGGGGTGTATTTGGCTACCAATAAGAAGGTTGGCAGTTGGAACCCACCAGCCACTACATGGGAGGAAGATGAGAAATTCTGCTTCAGTAAAGATTCACAGCATTGGAAACCATATGGCACAGTTCAACTCTGTCCTAAAGGTCTGCTATGGGTTAGAATTGACTTAATGGCAGTGAGTTGGTTGGTTGTTTGGCAAATAAGCCCATCCTCCCCTCTAAAGAAAAAGAATACTCATTAACCAAATGGCCTTTGTAGGAAAATCTCCCTAAAATGTAACCAATGTATAGAAGAAGGAGACAGCATTAAGTCTCTAAATATCTCCAAAGATCTCCAAGTTTAGAGAAACGCCTTTCTGCTTCCAAGGCTATATGTCCAACAAAGATACTTGCAGTAAACTTTATTCTGAAAGTCTGTAGAGTGTAAAGATGCCAAGAAATTGAGGGAGAACTATCTTTCAACATTTTAAATTTTTGCTCTTTTTCCTCTTTCCTTAATGTTGAAGACAATATTATAGATATGAAACCATTCTTACTTCATAAGGAGTTCTTAGGTGGTGTAAACAAGTGCTTATTTACAAACCAAATCTTGGTGGTTCAAGTCCATCTGTGTGATCCTTTTGAAAGAAATCTCTGGCAATCTACTTCAGAAATTTCACAGCCATTGAAATTCTTGTGCTACACAGTTGAACTCTGACACACGTTGAGGTCAGAATCTATACAATGTCAAACTATTTTTTGTTTTCAAATATAAGCAGTTAAGGCCAAATATTTTCCTCTAAGCCCTGCTTTAGGTATCTTATTTAAAATATGAATGGCCATTCAATTACAAATATTTCCTAATTTCCCTTATGATTACCAATTTGAATTATGTGTGATTTAGAAGTGCTTTTCTATCTCCATTTATTTTGGTGTTTTCCAGAATATTTTTTTCTCATTTAGATTTTCAGTTTGATTTTATTTGGATTTATGAATACACTTTATAAAAATGTAATACTTTAACTTTGTAGAGTTATTGTTTTGTTTCTAAAGTCCCTGAATACTGTCTGTCTTGCTGATTATTTCTTGTTGTTGTTAGGTGCCATTGAGTCAGTCGCTTCTGACTCATAGTTACCCTATGCACAGTGTTTACCAAACACGGCCCAGGCCTGCGCCAGCTCCACAGTCCTTGCTATACTTGACCCCATCGCCACAGTCACTGGGTCAATCCATCTCATAGAGGGCCTTCCCCTCCTTCATAGATGTCCACCTTACCAAGCATGACATCCTTCTCCAAGGAATGATCCCTTCTGACAACATGACCAAAGCAGGTGAGATGAAGTCTGACCATTCTCATTTCCAAGGAGCATTCCAGCTGCACTTTTCCCAGGACAGATTTGTTAGATCATTTAGCAGTCCATGATACTCTCAACATTCTTCACCAGCACCACAACTCAAAAGCATCAACTCTTCTTCGGTCTTCCTTATTCATTGTCCAGCTCTCACATGCATATGATGTGTTTGAAAATACCAGCCTTTTGTCAGGCACACCTTAGTCCTAAAAGAGTTATCTTTGTTCTTCAGCACTTGAAAGAGGTCCTTTGCAGGTGATTTGCCCAGTGCTATAGTCATCTGATGTCCTGACTGCTGCTTCCATTGGTGTCAATTGTAGAACCACCCAATGTGAAGTCTTTGACAACTTCAATTTTTCTCCATTTATCATGATGCTGCTTATAGGTCCAGTTTTGAGGATTTTTGTTTTCTTTTTATTGAGATGTAATCCATACTGCAGACTGTATTCTTCAAACTTCATCAGTAAGTGCTTTAAGTCATCCTCACTTTTAGCGAGTAAAGTTGTGTCATCAGCATATCACAGGTTGTTAATTATTCTTCCTCCAATTCTGATGCCACATTCTTCTTCATATAGTCCAGCTTCTTGGATTATTTGTTCAGCATATAGATTAAATAAGTCTGGTGAAAGGATACAACTCTGACGCACTCCCTTCTTGATTTTAAACCATGCATTGTCCCCTCGTTCAGCAATGATATCCCTCTTTCTACATCCTCTTCTGAATCCAGCTTGCAGTTCTGGAAATTCTCTGTCAATATATTGCTGCAGCTGTTATTGAATTATCTTCAGCAATATTGTACTTGTGTGTGATATTAATAATATTGTTTGATAATTTCCACATTCTGTGGGATCACCTTTCTTTGGAATGGGTACAAATATGGATCTGTTCCATCCAGTTGGCCAGGTAGCAGTCTTCCAAATCTCTTGGCATAACTGAGTGAGTTCCTCAGCAGGGCATCCATTTGATGAAACATCTCAATGGGTATTTCGTCAATTCCTGGTGCCTTATTCTTTGCCAATTCCTTCAGTGTAACTTCAAATCTTCCTTCAATACCATTGGTTCTTGATCATATGCCACCTCCTGAAATGGATGAAGATTTACCAGGTCTTTTTGGTACAATGACTCTGTGTATTTGTTCCATTTTCTTTTGATGCTTCCTGCATCATTCAATATTTTGCCCATAGAATCTTTCAGTATTGCAATGAGAGACTTAATTTTTTTTCCTCAGTTCTTTCAGCTTGAGAAATACTGCACGTGTTCTTCCCTTTTGGTTTTCTAACTCCAGGTCTTTGCCCATTTCATTATAGTAATGGCATTGTCTGCTCGAGTAGGTCTTTGAAATCTTCTGTTTAGTTCTTTTATCTTGTCATTTCTTGACACAACTGCATATTTAAAATCAAGAAGGGAGTATGTCAGGATTGTATCCTTTCACCATCTTTATTTAATCTATAGGCTGAACAAATAATCCGAGAAGCTGGACTATATGAAGAATGTGGCTTCAGGACTGGAGGAAGAATAATTAACAACCTGTGATATGCTGGTGACACAACTTTGCTTGCTGAAAAGCTACTCTCTGCTCAAGGGAAATTTTCAGAGTACCTTCTGACATCCATTTTGGTTTTCTCTTCCTTTCTCATCTTTTTGATGATCTCTTGTTTTCTTCATGGATGATGTTCTTAATGTCATCCCATAATTCTGGTTTTCGGTCACTGGTGTGCAATGTATCAAATCTATTCTTTAGATGGTTTTTAATTCAGGAGTTATATATTCAAGGTCATATTGTGGCTCTCCTGGACTTGTTTTAATTGTCTTCAACTTCAAGTTGAATTTGCACATGAGCAGTTGATGGTCTGTTCCACAATCAGCTTCTGGCCTTGTTTTGGCTAAAGATATTGAGCTTTTCCATTGCTTCTTGCCACAGATGTAGTCAATCTGATTCCTGTGTAGTCCATCTGGTTATTTCCATGTGTATAGCCACTGTTTGTGTTGTTGAAAAAAGGGTATTTGCAATGAATAAACCACTGGTCTTGCAAAATTCCATCATGCAGTCTCCAGCATTATTTCTGTCACCAAGGCCAAATTTTCCAACTACTAGTAATTCTTTATTTCCAACTTTTGCATTCCAGTCACCAGTGATAATTAAAACATCTTGTTCACATGTTCAATCATTTCAGACTGCAGATAAAAATGATAAAAATCTTAATTTTCTTCAACTTTGGCTTTGGTGGTTGATGAATTCTGGTTACCTAGTGCTGCTCTGACAAGACTATACCAGAAATGGGATGGCTTGAACAACAGGAGTTTATTCTTACAATTTGGAGGCTTTAAGTCCAAGTTCAAAATGCCAGGCTCTAGGGGCTAGGTGAAAGCCCCTCAGCCTTGGACTTCAGCTCTGTCTCCAGCTCCCAGCCCACTGAAGCTAAAGGCATTTCTTCACTCTGACTGCTGAGGCTGAGAAGCCCAAGGTTGGCAAATAAAATGGCACAGTCCTGATGTTACCAGACTACATGGCAGGCCATTAATTTAAGTCCATTGTAAGTCCCAAGGTTGACAGAGCATGATAGGCTACATGAACAATGACATGGTTACATGCAGGGTCCAAGCGTGCCATAACCTAGAAACAATTCCCAAGATTTCTCCTTATATACAGGAAGCAGATACTGCCTTGGAAACGCAAGGAGGGGTTGCTATGAGTTGGGTCCGACTCGACGGCACATAACAACAACAACAACAACATACAGGAAGCAGACCACATCCCAAGGGCAGCTACTCAGCTGCTTGTGGTAGATCCCACCATGGAGTTGATTGCCAGTCTCATCGTGGGGAATAACTACCACCAGCTGCCCAGCCACTCAACCAGGCCCAGCCAAGTTGACACATAAACATAACTATCACATGCATATATTTAAGTAATAGTGGTATTATCTGTTCTTCCTTGTAGGCATATGGATATTATCCTATTACTGACAGCATTGTACTTCAGGATAGATCTTGAAACTTTCTTTGTGACAATAAATGCCACATCATTCCTCTTCAACTTGTCATTCCCAGCATAGTAGATCATATGGTCATCTGATTCAAAATGGCCAAAACTAGTCCATTTCAGCACACTAATGCCTAGGATATCAATCTTTAAGTGTTTCATTTCATTTTTGACCACTTCCAATTTGCCTAGATTCTTACTTCATACATTCCATGTTCCGATTATTAATAGATGTTTGCAGCTGTTTCTCTTCAAATTGAGTCATGCCATGTCAGCAAATGGAGGTCCTGAAAGTTTTACTTTATCTATATCATTAAGATTGGTTCCACTCTGAGGAGGCAGCTCTTTCCTAGTCATATTTTGAGTGCCTTCCAACCCAAGGTGCTCGTCTTCCTGCACTGTATCAGATAATGTTTCAGGGCTATTCATAAAGTTGTCCAGTAATGTATCAGACAGTGTTGCTCTGCTATTCATAAGGTTTTCTCTGGCCAATATTTTGAGAAGTGGATGGCCTCTTCTTTCTTCCTAATCTATCTCAGTCTGTAAGCTGCACTGAAACCCGTGCACCATGTGCAACTCTGCTGGCATTTGAGACACCAGTAGCACGGCCTCAAGCCTCACAGCAACACGACACCACAGAACAACAAACTGACAGACAAGTTTGTCTTCCTTAGCTGTTCGAAACCTCTCTGCCCTTTTCTGACCTGGATCCCATGGCTCTATCGTTCCTGGCTTTCCCCCCCTTCCTGCCTCTTGGGTGTGTGGCCTATCTCCCTCCCCTTACCTGGATCCTGTGCCTCTCTCTTGGCTTGGCTCCTCCCCTGCCTCCTGCATCTGTGCGTGTGTGACCTGTCTGCCTGGTCTTACCTGGGTTCCCAAGGCTATGTCTCGCCCCAGCTCCTCCTGCACCTCCCGTGTCTGGGTGCCTGGCCTGTCTGGCCAGTCTTACCTGGGATCCTGCGGCTCTGACTTGCCCCATGTCCTCCCGTGCCTCCTGCATCTGTGTGCCTGGCCTGTGCACATGAAAATAAGGCAATATTCTGCTATTGTTCACTAGAGTGTTTTATAACTATCTGTTGATTGATTGGTTAATTGTGTTGATGGAATTGCCCGTGATTTATTAGACTTTCTGGTTTTCTGTCTACTTGGTCTTTCAATTACTAAGAGAGGATTGAAATCTCCACCTATAATTGTGGTTGTACATGTTGGCTCTTTCAGCCCTATCAGTTTTTGCTTTACATTTTCAAGCTCTATTCTTAGGAGTGTACATTTTTCAGATCAGTTGATGTTTTTAACATTCTGTAGTATTACTACTCCTAGAAATTTTCCTTATTGCTTAGTCTGCTTAGTCTGATAGGAGTTCTGGTAGCGTAGTGCTTAAGACACATCACTGCTAGCCAGAAGTTTAGTGGTTCAAACTCACCAGCCACTCCTCAGAAGGAAGGTTGGGCAATCTACTTCCACAGTGATGTTGTTGTTGTTGTTATGTGCCATCG
>NW_006921982.1:1815290-1816805 GCF_000298275.1 Orycteropus afer afer | reverse complement strand
CCAGCCTTCTGGTTAGCAGTCAAGTGCCTTAGGCACTATGCTACCAGAGCTCCCTCCATAGTGATACCACCTAGGAAACCCAAGGAGGGGTTGCTATGAGTCAGGTCCAACTCGATGACACATAACAACAACAACTTAGTCTGATATTAATATATCAACTCACTTTTGTTTTGTTTATTCTTTATCGTCTTTCCTTTTACTTATAACCATTATGTGTCTTTATATTTGAGACAAATGTTTTGTTGACAGTGTATAGTTAGATCTTACAATTGTATTCAATCTCATAATTTCTATGATTTAGTGGATATTTTTATAAAACTGATATTTAATGTAATTATTTGCATTATTGGATTAAATTTATCATCTGGTTAATTTTTCTATATTTATTCCAACTCTCTTGTACTCCCCCCCTTTTTCCTGCCTTTTTTTAGATTACACATGTTTAATATTTCATTTTATCTCCATTTTTGAATGCATATTTTTACATTTTTCTTAAATGTTTCAGCAGTTGCCCTGGGTTTGCATTATACAACTTTAGTTAATCATAGTTTACTTTCAATTAAATATGAGTAAACATAATGGTAGGAGCTCTGGTGGTCTAGTGTCTCAGGCATTTGACTGCTAAACAGAAGGCTGGCAGTTCACACCCACTAGCCACTCCTCAGAAGGAAGACTGGGTAATCTACTTCCTTAGAGATATTGCCTCAGAAACCGAAGGAGGGGTTGCTATGAGTTGGGACTGACTCAACGACAGAGAGTTTTTTTTGTTTTGTTTTGTTTTGATTAATATAATGGTAAATAACCCCCTCCTATTCTGTGATATGCCTTCCAGCACCACACTAAGCACCATTCTTTGTGCTGTTATTGTCACAAATATATTGCTACTATACTTGAAATCTGTCAGTTTTCCTTTGTCTGAGATATTCTTTATTTTGCTTTAATTTGGAAAGATATTTTCATTACATACAGAATTTAGGGTTGATATTTATTCACTTCTTGCAGCACTTTGATGATGGCAGTGCATTTTCTTCTAATTCGTATAATTCCTGACAAGAAAATCAGAACCTAACCCAATGCCAACTAATCAGTTCTGACTCAGAGCAACCCTATGAGACAGAGTAGAATAGCCCTGTCAGGTTTCCAAAGCTGCAATATTTACAGAGAAATCCACCACCTTTCAGATAGCAGCCGAGGCTGCAATATTTACAGAGAAATCCACCACCTTTCAGATAGCAGCCGAGTGCTTTACCACAGAGCCACCAGAGCGCCTTTCCTGACAAGAAAACTTCTATAATCCTTATCTTCACACCTCTTTAAACAAGTTGTCTTTTCCTTCCCTCTGGTTGCGTTCAAGATTTCCTATCTTTGTTCTCAGCAGATTGTGTATAAATTAATGTGAGATATATATATATTTGTTGTTGTTGTTGTTGTTGTTGTTATATGCCGTCGAGTCGGCCCCGACTCATAGCGACCCCTCCTTGGGTTTCCGAGGCAGTATCACTACGGAAGTGGGAT
>NW_006921982.1:1789936-1815120 GCF_000298275.1 Orycteropus afer afer | reverse complement strand
AGAGATTCTATTAAGTCTCCAAACTAAACACTACAATTCTTGAAGTGTAATAATGCAATAAAACAGGTGTGTCGCTGCTAGAATGAACACTTGACAGACGTGTAAATTAGTAGGTAAATATACTTTCACTTGTTTGCTTAATTAACATAAGATATTTATACATAGACCTTCTCCTGCTACTTTGGTAATGTAAATAATGGTATTCATAATTAGTGTTTACATATGGATCTTCTATTGTCATCTACAAATTTGAACTCTTAGAATCAGAAAATAATCTGGTCAGGAAACTCAATTATTGTTTCACTTGATAGTAATATTAAAAGGATCAATTCAGTATACTAAATTTAGTAAACTAAATTCCTTCCTTCAGAGGTGTAAGGAGCTCTAAGTGGCCCAAAGGCAGTCTAACCTTCCATTTCAATGAAATCATTGTGAATTCTGATGGAAACATTTCTCACTTTGGAACTATAACCTCTAGATCAACAGAGCATACAGTTGCAGGGAGTGGAAGCAAATATTATCAAAGTGGATCATTAGGGGTAACAATGAGCAATGTCACTCCCATTTCTTACTCCTGACTTCTAAACCTGTGAATCCAGAATGAAGAAACAGCATCATGTATTTTATACTGATTTAGACCATATGGCACCTCTTGGAGAATATTGTTGAAGCCATGCAATGTGTCATCACATAGATGAGTCTTTAAAAGACCATTCATAGGAAACTTTGTTGGTTATCAGGGGTGGGAGGGGAAGGGTTGGAAAACTGCAAAAATAAAAATAAATTAAAAAGTAAAAAGTAAGAGGCCATTTCCAATTCTATCTAGCCAACAAGTTCAGGATGATTGGGAAGATGATAAAACCAGTGAATTCCATGAGGATAGGCCCATTGCCATGTTTTATTTGCTGTGATGTGTATTCCTTCCTCAGAGGCAGTGCTATGAAGAATATCATGGACCTGGATAAGGCATTCTGTAAATCCAAGAATGGTAGCTTTGGAAAAAGCATTGTGTACAAGGAGAGCAAAATTATATTCAGAGCTTACTATTTCAGTATTCAGTTTACTATTTTAGTGTCTATTTCAGTAAGAAAAAAATGTTGTTCCTTCCGTGATGGAGGTGGTTCAGTGTAATCAACCTATCACCATTTGGATGACTTTTACTCCAGGGAATGTAGCCAAATTGAGGAATCAATGTTTGTCTCTCCTGCTGGAAGATTGGTCACTCAGCATTCACTGTAGATAAGCAATATTTGGTAAGTGGAAGTCCATGTTGCAAAGCCCATATGTAACCTGCCTCCCTGACACCATAGCCACTGCATTTATGAACCCATTGGAAAATGACAGAATTAACTGAAGAAAGAAGTTGACTGATATCTAAAGAACACACCTACCTATCCACTGAATTTTTAAAACATTTTTCTGCTGAGTCCAAATTTCAGTGAACATTCACATTAGATATAAACATCTTCAAGCCATTTTCCTATTCAGAAAGGTTTCCACATACTTCTTCCACAGATCTATATGTCATAAATTTTCCAAGTCCCTGCCACAGCTTAGGAATCAGTGTACAATTTCACCTCTGGTCATTTCTTCTTCCAAAGAAAATGGACAAACAGGTGCTTTCCCCAAATTCTGCCTATTGAGCGAATTTTCTTTCACCACTGTCCTTTATGGAAGTCCCAGGAAGTGGCTGCAGTGCTGCTGCTATCCACTTCCAAGTAGTGCCAGTTTATCTTGGGAAATGATTAGTACAAAGTTACACATATTCTCTTCTTCAAACAATTATGGTGAACTCTCCATGAAGCTGTAGGTACAGGCTGTGAGAGAGAAATTTAATGTATCCAGAGTGGGAATTGAGGGGTTTTAGACTATTTCCTCATGTAACATTTTCATTCCTTCAGAGACTGCTTAGGCCTGTTCTTATATATACCATTTACATTTGATGATGGAGTGCTGTTGTACTAACCCAACTTTACATCTTAGTGGGTCAGTCAACAGCTAGTTGATGGAGCAACTCAGTTCACATAATAACTTGGTAGCCAATGATTAAGTATTCAATCTCTATAGCATAGTGCCTAAGGCACTTGAATGCTAACCAGAAGGCTGGCAGTTCAAACCCACCAGCCACTCTTCAGAAGGAAGTTTGGGCAATCTACTTCCATAGTGATACTGCCTCAGAAACCCAAAGAGTTTGGTGAATAATAGTTTGGTGAATAATAGTGTATTATTGTAAACTTAACCAGGTGGTGACTCTATTTGCAGTGGCTGTTCTAAATGTGGTTTCACTGCTTGAGAAAATTAAAAGATGTAAGGGTATATAGGGAGCTCTGGTGGCATAGTGCCTAAGGCATTTTGTTCAACTCGACCAGTCCAACTCAACGGCCCATAAAAACAACAACAACAAGGCACAGAGCAAGCCACAAGCTTTTTCTTAAAAGGAGAGTAGTTCTTTACAGAGGATAACAGGGTTTTGTTCAAAATGCTAAAGTATTGTTCTACAATTCACCTATAGGTGTCTACCAGAGGTGCCAAACAGGAAATCAATCTGTCACTGGCACTTCAAGCACCACTGGATCCAAGTGACAGAACAGCTTTCATGGCATCCTGGACCTGTTGCAGAGACATTTCATGTTCTGGACTTCACTCAAAGCTAGTAGTTTTCCTGGTCACTTGTTAAATGAGCTGGATAGGCACACCCATATGTGAAATATGTTATCACAAAAATCCAAAGAGACTTAATAAAAGTTGTGTCTTTTGTTTTGCTCGTGGGAGTGGCCAGATTCAATGACTTAACCTTCATTTATGAAGAGATATTTTGACATACCCCACACCACCGGATCCCTAGAAATTTCACTGAAGTGGAAGACCTCCGAATTTTTGTAAGATTTATTTCTCACCATTTGACATGCAAGTATCTTACCAATAGGTCTAGAATAGCTGTTACTTCCTTCTCATGAGGTCCAATAAGCCTGATGTCATTAACATAGTGGATCAGTGTGGTGTCTTGTGGAACGGGAAGTCCTGTACCATCCTCACAGTCTTTGCTATACCTGAGTCCATCATTGCAGCCACTGTGTCAATCCATCTTGTTGAGGGGCTTCTGCTTTTCCATTGACCACCCAGTTTACCGAGCATGATTTCCTTCTATGATGAATGGTTTCTCCTGACAACATGCCCAAAGTAGGTGAGACAAAGTCTGGCTATTCTCACTTCAAAGGGCCGTTCTGGCTGTACTTCTTCCGGGACAGATTTGTTAGTCCTTTTAGCAGTCCATGGTACCCTTAGCATTCTTTTACAACACCAAATTCCAAAGCATCAACTCTTCTTCAGTCTTCCGTATTTGTTGTCCAGCTCTCAGATGCATAAGAGGCAATTGAAAATATTGGTTGAGCGCACTTAAATTTTCAAAGAGACATCTTTGCTCTTCATCACTTGAAAGAGGTCTTTTGCAGCAGATTTGCCCAATGCAATATGTCTTCTGATGTCTTAACTGTTGCTTCCATTGGTGTTGATTGTGGAACCAAGTAATATGAAATCCTTGACAACTTTAATTTTTTCTCCATCTGTCATGAAGCTATTTTTGGACCAGTTGTGAGTATTTTTGTTTTCTTTATATTGAGGTATAATCCATATTGCAGACTGTAATCTTTAATCTTCATCACTAAGTGTTTCAAGTCATTCTCACTTTCAGCAAACAAAGTTGTGTCATTTGCACATCACTGTTTGTTAATGAGCCTTCCTCCAATCCTGATGCCACATTCTTCTTCATATAGTCCAGCTTCTTGGATTATTTGCTTAGTATACACATTGAAAAATAATGGTGAAAAGATACAACATTGGCGCACTCTCTGCCTGATTTTAAATCATGCAGTGTTCCCTTGTTCTATTTGAATGACAGCCTCCTAGTCTATGTACAGGTTCCTCATAAGTACAGTTAAGTGTTCTGGAATGCCCATTCTTCTCAGTGTTATCTATAATGTGTTATGATCCACACAATCAAATGCTTTTGCATAGTCAATAAAACATAAGTACACATCTTTCTGGGGTTTTTTGCTTTCATTCAAGATCTATCTGACATCAGCTGTGATATCCCCCACTCTATATCCTCTTCTGAATCCAGTTTGCATTTCTGGAAGTTCTCTGTCAATATACTGCCACAACCATTTTTGAATTATCTTCAGTAAGATTTTACGTATATGCGACATTAATGATATTGTTCGATAATTTCCACATTCTGTGGGATCACCTTTCTTTGGAATGGGTACAAATATGGATCTCTTCCCTTCAGTTGGCCAGGTAATTGTCTTCCAAATATTTTGGCATAGCCAAGTGAGTGCCTCCAGTGTGGCATCTACTTTTTGAAACATCTCCATATGTATTCTGTCAATTCCTGGAGTCTTATTCTTTGCCAGTCCTTTCAGTGTAGCCTCGAGTTCTTCCTTCAACACCGTTGGTTCTTGATCATATGCCCCTTCCTGAAATGGATGAACATTTACCGATTCTTTTTTGTACAGTGACTCTGTGTATTCCTTCCATCTTCTGTTGATGTTTCCTGCCTCATTCAATATATTGCCCAGAGAATCTTTCAATATTGCAACTCTAGGCTTGAATTTTTTTCTTCAGTTCTTTTAGCTTGAGAAATACTGAGTGTGTTCCGCCCTTTTGGTTTTCTAACTCTAGATCTTTGCACATTCCATTATAATAATTGACTTTGTCTTCTCGAACTGCTAGTTGGAATCTTTTGCACAGGTCTTTTGTCTTGTAATTTCTTCCATTTGCTTTAGCTACTCTCTACTCAAGGGCATGTTTCAGATTCTCTTCTGACATCCATTTTGGTTTGTTCTTCCTTTCTTGGTTATTCATGCATTATGTTCTTGATGTCATCCCATATTTCCTCTGGTTTTCACTCATTGGTGTTCAATGCATAAAATCTAATTTTTAGATGGACTCTAAATTTAGGAGGAATATATTCAAGGTCCTATTTGGCTGTCGTGAAGTTGTTTTAGTAGTCTTCAACTTCAACTTGAACTTGCATGTGAGCAGTTGATGGTCTGTTCTACAATCAGCTCCTGGCCTTGTTTTGACCAAAGATAGTGAACTTCTCCATTGCCTCTTGCCACAGATGTAGTCAATCTGATCCCTGTGCATTCCATCTGGTGAAGTTCACATATATAGTTGTCCCTTATGTTGTTGATAAAAAATATTTGCATTGTCATTGGCCTTGCAAAATTCTATCACGTGATCTCCAGTATTATTTCTATCACCAAAGCCATATTTTCCAACTACTGGTGACTCTTCTTTGTTTCCAACTTTGCCTTCCAGTGATCATCAACACATCTTGATTGCATGTTTGGTCAATTTTAGACTGCAGAAGTTGGTAGAAATCTTCAATATCCTCGTCTTTGGCTTTGGTGGTTGGTGCATAGATTTGAATAATAGTCATAGTAACAAGTCTTCCTTGTAGGTGTATGGATATTATCCTATAACTGACAGCATTGTACTTCAGGACAGATCTTGAAATAGTTTTTGTAACAATGAATGCCATCTCATTCCTCTTCATTTTGTCATTCCCAGCATAGTAGATCATGTGGTTGTTTGATTCACAGTAGCCAAAACTAGTCCATTTCTGCTCACTAATGTCTAGGATGTCAATCTTAATGTGTTCCATTCAATTTGGACAACTTCCAGTTTTCCCAGATTCAAACTTTCTACATTGCATGTTCCAATTATTAATGGATGTTTGGAGCTGTTTCTACTCACTTTGAGTCATTCCATATCAGCAAATGGAGGTCTCAAAAGCTTTCTTCTATCCATTAAAGTCATCTCTATTCTGAGGAGTCTGATCTTCCTCACTCATATTTTGAGTGTCTTCCATCCTGATGGGCTCATCTTCCAGTACTATTACAGAACTGTAAGATGGACTTGAGCTAAAAGTTCTTTAATCACCTGACCTCCATGTGTTCATATGCTGGTGGAACACAGGGATGACTTGTGTCTTCTGGGATTAATATCAGTTCAGATGCAGTGTCCAGTAATCCCCTAACTGTTTGATTATCTCCTTTTCCCAAATTGCAGTTACCCAGGTAAGAGACCATGTGGGGAAGGCAGGGAGAGAGATTAGCACTATAAATTTTTGGCAGTATAACAACCCAAACTTCCCTTCATTCAAAAGTTTGTGGGTGTGAAAACTTTCTCAAGATGGAAGTAATTGAAGGATTATGGTTCTCTGCTTAAGTGATTCAGATTGGACTTTTTTTCACTGGACCTAGAACTATTCCTCTTATGTATCTGATAAAAATCTAATAGGCTTTCTATCTATTACATTTTTAAGGAGCCAACACTATAGTATCTTTGACTCAGATTATTCTGATTACTATTTCATCTAGGGTAATCACCTTTACTTAGAGTAAATACTTTATTTAAATACTGATCATATATAAATACCTCCATACCAACATCTAAACTAATATTTGTCATAACAAATAGGCACCCTAGTCTAACCAAGTGTACTCAACTCATTGACGTTGAGTCAAGTCGAACCCAACTCATAGTGACCCCGCCTTGGTTTTCCAAGGCAGTATCACTATGGAAGTAGATTGCCCAACATAAAATTAACAATCACCAAGAGTATAGTCAAATATTTCAATTTTTAAAAAAGGAAATTGAAACTCCACAAGGTAAGTTTACTTCTTAGAGATCTTGTAGTATTTGCCTTCATCCAAAGGACTTTGACAAATTTCAATAGAACATACAAAGTGTGTATTATTGCTGTACAATTCCTAATTGAATCCCAAAGAACTAAAGATTTACAATTCTACAAAAAGGATTTTCTGTTTTGGAAATAGTAGACTAGTTTTTCAAGAGCTTATTTTTGATGAAAATATCTACAAAAGCTGGAAAAGTATTTTTAAAAAGACTGTCTAGAGGCTTTTGTAAGCTAACAAATTAGTTCAGAACATAGGGTTAATATTATGTAAGACTATTAATGTGATGGGTTACATTAATTTATTTTTGAGTGTTGAACCAGTCTTGCATACCTAGCATAAATTCTATTTGGCCATGATTGTATATTTTGTTTTATCCATGTTGAATTCAATTTGCTAATTTTGCAAGTGGTGAGGGTTTATAGGTATATCTATGTTTTGGTTATCTAGTGCCACCCTAACAGAAAATATACCACAAATGGAATGCTTGAACAAGAGTTTATTCTCTTACAGTTTGGAGGCATTAAGTCCAAGTTCAAAATTCCAGGCTCTAGGAGCTGGGTGAAAGCCCCTCGACTTTGGTCTTCAGCTCTGCCTCCTGCTCCTGGCCCACTGGAGCTAGAGGTTTATCTTCACTTAGACAGCTGCTGGCTGGTGAGACTGACAAGCCCAAGGTTGACAAGTAAAAAGGAACAGCCCTGATGTTACCAAACCACATGGCAGGGCATTAATTCAAGTCCATCGAAAGTTCCAGGGTTGGCAGAGCATGGCAGGCTGCTGAACAATGACATGGCTACATGCAGGGTTCAAGTGTTCCATAAGCTAGAGACCATTCCCAAAGCTGCTGCTTATATAGAGGAAGCGAGCCATAACCCTAAAGCAGCTACTCAGCTGCCTGTGGTAGATCCTAACATGGACTTGATTGCCAGTCTCATCATAGGGAATAACTACCAGAAGCTGCCCAGCCACTCAACAAGGCCCAATTAAGCTGACATACAATTTAACTGCCACAATCCATAACAGAGATTAATCTATAATTTTCATTTCTTATACTGTCTTTGGAGCTCTGGTAGTGTATTGCCTAAGGCACTTGACTGCTAACCAGAAGGCTGGCGGTTCAAACCCACCGGCCACTCCTCGGAAGGAAGATGGGGCAATCTACTTCCGTAGTGATACCGACTCGGAAACCCAAGGAGGGGTTGCTATGAGTCAGGTCTGACTCAACGGTACACAGCAACAACAACAACATACTGTCTTTATCTGGTTTAAGCATTAAGGTAATACTGGCCTCATAGAGTAAATTATGATGCATTCCCTCTGCTTCTTTTTCTCTATTTGAGATTATACAGAACAGGTATCATTTCTTCTTTAAATCCTCAGTAGAATTCACCACTGAAACTATCTGGGCCTGTTGCCCTCTATGTTGGAACGTTATTAATTGTGGATTTAATTTTTTTGATTGACACAGGTCAACTCAGGTTCTCTATTTCTCCTTATTTAAAT
The DNA here is from genome assembly GCF_000298275.1 of Orycteropus afer afer. Taxonomy (NCBI): domain Eukaryota; kingdom Metazoa; phylum Chordata; class Mammalia; order Tubulidentata; family Orycteropodidae; genus Orycteropus; species Orycteropus afer. The sequence goes on along the minus strand of NW_006921982.1, from coordinate 1,806,913 downwards.
TTTAGTAGATTGTATATTTCAATTAATAACACCTTTCATCTAAGTTATCAAATATGTGGTCATACACCTATAAAATGAACAGTAATACCCATGAAGGATATAATCTTCAAAACAATCAACCATGCACAACCAAAAGTTCGATATTTGCCCAAAAGCAAAGTTCAGAAGGCAACAAGAGATAGGAAAGAAGGGCAAATGAAAATGGGGAACCCAGGGAGCAAGGGGGAAGAGTGCTATTACATTGAGGATATTACAACTAATGTCACAAAATAAAATGTGTAAAAATTGTTGAATGAAAACTAATTTGCTCTGTAAGCTTTCACCCAAACCACAATAAAACGTTAAAAAAAAAAAAAAAATAGTTGCAATAGAGTGGTTGATGATATTCCTCTATTATTCTTTTAATGTTCATGGGATCACTAGTGATGACCCCTCTTTCATTTCTGATAATGATTATTTGTTTTTTCTCTCTTTTTTTCTTGCTTAGCCTGGCTAGTCATTTATCATTTTTATTGATATTCTCCAATAATCAGCTTTTGATTTCATTGGTTTCCTCTAGTGTTTCCCTTTTCTCAATTTCATTAATTTTTTATTATTTCTTTTTAAATATACTCTTCTTTTTCCAGTATCCTAAGGTGAAAGATTAGAATACTAAATTTACAGCTTTATTATTTTTTAATATATGTATTCAGTGTTAAAAATAAAACATTAAGCACTGTTTTTGTTGAAACTCACACTCTTTTGTAAGTCTTATTTTTCATTTCATTTAGTACAAAATATTTAAAAATATTTCTTAAGACTTTTCCTTTACCCCAAGTGTTATTTGGAAGTGTGTTCTATAATCTAATTTTTTTTTTTTTGATCTTCTAACATTTTGGATTGTTAACATTATACTTCTGTTTTTGACAATTAGTTTAATTTCTTTGTGATTTGGAAACATACCTTGTATCATTTCTATTCTTTTATATTTGTTAAGGTGTATTTATGCTCTGGAATGTAATGTACATTGGTCAATGTTCTGTTGAACTTGGGAAGAATATATATTCTGCCATTATTTGATGAAGAATTCTATAAGTGTCAATTAAATTCTGTTGATTCCTGGTGCTATATAATTCACTTTACTTTTTCTCGCTAACAGATTTATAAATTACTGAAAGAGAGGTACTGAAATCCCCAAAGGAAGCAGACAAATATAGTGTATTTGTCTATTTCTTTTGGTAGATTTGTCTACCAGTTTTTGCCTCATATCTTTTTGATGTTCTATTGTTAGACACTATATGGTCTGTCTGTCTATCTGCATTGCACACACAGACAGACTGTGCCTCAAACTTTCAGGCAGCTACAACACTGCTAGGAAAGAGATGCTACATTCACTGGTATCAATCATTCCACTGGTGCTAATCTCATCTGTGATTGAACTGCACAAATGAGACACTTACATAGTGATGGCAAAGTTAAACTACTTATTATTTTTTATAAAAAGCCAATAGTAAACAATGACAACAGATTCTCAAAAAGAGAACTGCTTACTGTTCTCCAGATTATCCATCTTGTTGTTTTGTGCCATCGAGTTGGGCCCGACTCATAGCGATCCCTCCTTGGGTTTCTGAGTCAGTATCACTACGGAAGTAGATTGCCCCATCTTCCTTCCGAGGAATGGCCGGTGGGTTTGAACCACCAGCCTTCTGGTTAGCAGTCAAGTGCCTTAGGCACTATGCTACCAGACCTCCCAAAGCCATTCTTAAATAATTGAACAGGCACACTATGGTTCAGCTCAGATGCTGTTCCCATCACCACTGCCTCAAGCTACCACCACACTGCCAGATGCTTGCTCTGCCACTGGGCCTCACTGAGCCTTGGCTCACCAGTGGGAAGACTCCTCCTGCACGGGATGTCCTGAGGCCCTGATGTTGGGCCCTTTTAAGCCTGTGTTGCCACTACACTACCTGGACCTGCAGAACTCTCTTGTTGTCATGTTACCTGGGCCAAGGGAGGAAGTATACAATGACTGCATGGGGCACATTCAGGCCTCTCTTGCTTTATACAAAGAAATACTAAAACTCTTTTAGCTCTGTTGGCAGGCCTCCTGCTCCAAGGTGCTCAGCTTTCACTGGAAAGCCCACTGTTCCTCACAGTTTCTCATGTTCTAGCTCTTTCTTCCAGATCTAGGAGGAACCTATTGCAGGGCTCCAGGCCCTTGGTCCAAAGTACGTGCTCTACTCCAGACTCCTGATGGCTGTGAGTTCCCTCTTAGCCTCTGCGGTATTAAGTTTGTGTGTAAAGTTGGCTAGGCCTGGTTGTGTGGCTGGGCAGCAGGATGTAGTTATTCCTCATGATAAGACTGATAATCAACTCCATGGTAGAATCCACTGTGAGCAGCTGAGTAGCTGCTTTAGGGATGTTGTCTGCTTCCTGTATATAAGAAGAAGTCTTGGGGAACAGTCTCTCGTTTGTGGTATGCTTGAACTCTGAATGCAGCTGTGTCTTTGTTCAGAAGCCTGTCATGCTCTGCTGACCTTGGGATTTTCAGTGGACCTGAATTAATGGCCTGCCGTGTGGTTTGGTAACATTGGGACTGTGCCTTTTAACTTGTCAACCTTGGGCTAGTCAGCTTCAGCAGCCAGTAGCTGTCTGAGTGAAGAAAAGCCTCTAGCTTCATTGGGCTGGGAGCAAGAGGCAGAGCTGAAGCCCAAGGCTGAGGGGCTTTCACCCAGCCCCTAGAGCCTGGTACTTGAAGCCTCCAAACTGTAAGAGGATAAACTCCTCTTTGTTAAAGCTATCCCTTTTGTGGTATATTCATGTCAGAGAGGCACTAGGTAACCAGAACAGCCTCTGTGGAACTGGCCTTTCCATGAGCATACTCATTGTAGGCATGTTCCTCCCAACAGGACCATAAACTGACCAATCCACTCAATAGGTCATAAAGTACTCAATATGTGTAGTGTCAGCCAATTATTTGCTGGGATCATTTCACACAACTTTGCTTACTGAAATGAGGATGATTTGAAGCACTTACTGATAAAGATTAAAATATACAGTCTGCAGTATGGATTATATCTCAACATAAAGAAAACTAAAATCCTCACAGTGGGGCCTATAAGCAGTATTCTGATAAATGTGCTAATTATCACCGGTGATTGGAATGCAAATGTTGGAAACAAAGAAGAATAATTGGTAGTTGGAAAATTTGGCCTTGTAGATACAAGTAATGCTGGAGACCACATGATAGAATTTTGCAAGACCAATGACTTATTCATTGCAAATACCTTTTTTCAACAACACAAACAGCAGCTATACACATGGACTTCACCAGATGGAGTGCATGGGAATCAGATTGATTACATCTGTGGCAAGAGACAATAACATCAGCCAAAACAAGTCCAGGAGCTAATTTTGGAACAGACCATCAACTGCTCATATGCAAGTTCAACTTGAAGTTGAAGTCAATTAAAATAAGTCCAAGGAGCCAAAATATGACCTTGACTATATCCCTCCTGAATTTACAGTCCATCAAAGAATAGATTTGATACATTAAACACCAATGACAGAAAACTGGAGGGATTATGGGATGACATCAAGGACATCATCCATGAAGAAAGCAAGAGGTCATTAAAAAGACAGAAAAGGAAGAAAAGACCAAAATGGATGTTAGAAGAGACTCTGGCACTTGCCCTTGAATAGAGAGTAGTTAATCAAATGGAAGAATCAACAGGATAAAAGCTGAACAGATTTCTAAGAGAAGCTCAAGAAGACAAAGTCAATTATTACAATGAAATGTGCAAAGACACGGAGTTGGAAAGCCAAAAGGGAAGAACACACTCCGCATTTCTCAAGCTAAAAGAACTGAGGAAAAAATTAATTCTCTAGTTGCAATATTGAAAGATTCTATGGGCAATATATTGAATGATGCAGGAAACTTCCAAAGAAGATGGAAGAAATACTAAGTTACTGTACCAAAAAGAATAGTTCAATGTTCATCCATTTCAGGAGATGATATAGGATCAAGAACCAATGGTACTGAAAGAAGAACTCAAAGCTGCACTGAAGGAATTGGTTAAAAACAAGGTTCCAATTATTGATGGAATACTCATTAAGATGTTTCAACAATATGGATGCTGCACTGGAGGCACTCACTTGGCTATGCCAAGAGATTTGGAAGACAACTACCTAGCCAACTCCCTAGAAGATATCCATATTTATATCAACTCCAAAGAAAGATGATCCCACAGAACGTGGAAATTATCGAACAATATTATTAATATTTCATGCTAGTAAAATCTTACTAAAGATAATTCAAAAGTGATTGCAGATATATATTGACACAGAACTTCCAGAAATGCAAGCTGGATTCAGAAGAGGATGTGGAGTGAAAAATATCATTGCTGATATCAGATGGATCTTAACTGAAAACAAAGAATTCCAGAAAGATATTTACTTGTGTTTTATTGACTATGCAAAATCATTTGATTTTGTGGATCGTAATAGATTATGGGTAACATTGAGAATAATGGGAATTCCAGAACACTTCATTGTACTCATGAGGAACCTACACATAGACCAGGAGTCTGTTGTTTGAACAGAACAAGGGGGCACTGCATGGTTTAAAAGCAAGAAGGAGGTGCATCAGGGTTGTATCCTTTCATCATACTTATTCAATCTGTACGTTGAGCAAATAATCTGAGAAGCTGAGCTATGTGGAGAAAAACGTGGCATCAGGATTGGAGGAAGAATCATTAACAATCTACAATAGTTAGATGACATAACTTTGCTTGCTGAAAGTGAGGATGACTTGAAGCACTTACTGATGAAGATTGAAGAATACAGTATGGATTACACCTCAATATAAGGAAAGCAAAAATCCTCACAACTGGACCTATAAACAGGATCACAATAGATGGAAAAGATTGAAGTTGTCAAAGACTTCACATTGCTTAGTTCTACAAGTGATGCCAATGGAAGCAGCAGTCAATATACAGATGTCATATAGCATTGAGCAAATCTGCTGCAAAAGACCTCTTTCAAGTGCTGAAGAGTGAAGATATCTCCTTGAAGACTAAGGTTTGCCTAACACAAGCATGGTATTTTCAATTGCCTCAAGTGCATATTAGAGCTGGACAATGCATAAGGAAGACCAAAGAAGGGTCAATGCTTTTGAACTGTGGTGTTGGTGAAGAATGCTGAAAGTACCATGGACTGCTAAAACAATGAACAAATCTGTCCTGGAAGAAGTGCAGGTGGAATGCTCTTTAGAAGTAAGTGTGGCCAGACTTTGTCTCACCTACTTTGGTCATGTGGTCAGAAGGGACCATTCCCTGGAGAAGGATGTCATGCTTAGTACAGTGGACCATGAATGAAGAAGGGGAAGGCCCTCCATGAGATGGATTGATGCAGTGGCTGCAATGATGGGCTGAGATATAGTAAGGATCATGTAGCTGGCACAGGACCAGTCAGTGTTTCATTCTGCTGCACATAGAGTCCCTATGACTTGGAGACAACTCAACAGCATCTAAGAACAACATGATAAGTAGAGAAAAGATTCAAGTTGTCCAAGATTTCATATACTTGGTTCCACAATCAACACCAATGGAAGCATCAGTCAAGACATCAAACAATGTGCTACACTGGGCAAATCTTCAGCAAAATACCTCTTTCAAGTGCTGAAGAACAATGATGTCTCTTTGAAGACTAACCCAAACCATGGTGTTTTCAGTCACCTCATATGCATGTGAGAGCTGGACAATGGATAAGGAAGACCAAAGAAGAGTTACTGCTTTTGAGTTGTGATATTGGCAAAGAATACTGAAAGTACTATGGACTGCCAAAAGAACTAACAAATCTGGCCTGAAAGAAGTGCAGCCAGAATGCTTCTTGGAAGCGAGAATGTCCAGACTTCATTTGACCTACTTTGGTCACGTTGTCAGAAGGGATCATTTCCTGAAGGATGATATCATGCTTGGTTAAGTGGAGGGTCAGCGAAAGAGGGGAAGGTCCTTAATAAGATAGACTGACACAGTGGCTGCAATGATGATCTCAGGTATAACAAGTATCGTGAAGCTGACACAGGACTGGGCAGTGTTTCTTTTGTATGTGGGGTCACTATGAGTCAGAGCCAACACAATGGCACCTAACAATAACAACAACAACAACAGCCAATCATTTTGTAGGAATTACAAGACTATGACTAGAAAGGCCATGTAAAAGCAATTCATTGCATCGCAGACGCACAATCAATTGAAACAGTCAGTGGATAAGGGGGTCTTCTATGCTAGAATTGTTTTAAGTTCTTGTCCTTTGTATGGTAACACAAGTATTCTCTGTGGATAATTCACTAAGCTGGATATTTATGTTTCCCTAGATTCTTTCTACATGTGTTTCATTTCAATAAAAATTTTAGAAAACAAAAATGTTGAGATATATGTGATTTTAAATGGTGCTATTCAAATATTAAATCACTTATTCTTAAGCATATTCACAAAACATACACATATGTTGAAAAAAAATTAAATCTTCAATGGTGTAAATATTCATGGAGTATTTTCAGGAGAAAGTGAAAAACGAGATTAAAACTATAGCCTTCATTCTTTAACTCTGTTCTTTGTCACCTCGCTTTTTTCTACCCTGCTCCCTATACTGGATTTATAGAAGCCATATAAAGCTTCAGTATTATACTTTCTAGTGGAGAGCTATTAAGTGATTGGATGATAATTTTGAGGATCATAATTTAAAAGTCATTGTATTTAACATCATTTACCAATTTTAACTTTGGATAATATGATAGTGAATTTAATGTGTCAAATTAGCTAAGCTATGGTTGCCCAGTTGCTTAGTCAACCAGTAATCTAAATATCACTGGGAAATTATTTTGTTGATGTAACATTTACCATCAGTTGATGCTGAGTAAAAGTAATTATCCTTGATAAAGTGGGTAGGTCTTATCTGAGTAGTTGAAGTCCTGAAGCACAAAAACTAAGAAAAGTATTCTGCCTCAAGACTATAACATATATTTAAAAGAAAAACTAGTTACCCTCGTGTCATTTCTGACTCATGGCAACCCCATGTGTGTCTGAGTAGGACTGTGTTCCACAAAGTTTTTAATGGCTAATTTTTCGGAAGTGGATCTCCAGGCCTTTCTTCTCAGGTACCTCTGGGTGGACTTGAACCTTGAGCCTTTTGGTTAACATCAGAGAATGTTAACCTTTTGCACTACCCAAAGACTTATTAACATATATAATCTATCAGAATATCTAAACTGCTTGTGTTAAGGATTTCAGATGCAAGACTGCTCAAGTCAACTTGCCTGGTCTATAGATTTTGGACTTGCCAGACCCTACAACCACATGAGTCTATTATTCAAAATAGGTATTTCTGTCTCTCTGTCTCTCCCTCTCTTTCTCTCCCTGTTTCTCTTTCCCTCTCTGTCTGTTGGTCTTATTTCTCTGGAGAATTCTGACTAATACAGATAAGGAAAAGTTTCATTTATAATCAAGACAACTTTTGTTTAGCTCAATGTAGTATAATTGAATAATGATTTGGTGACTACATTTCCTATAATGCTAAAGTTAGACTGTTCAAATTCCTGCTGGCAAAGAATTTAGTGGTAGTTATACTTTCTCTGTATACACAATATACAAGGCATTTTCTGACTATTCTGGTATAAAAGTGAGATAACTAATAGTAGTTTTCCTGGGAGCTGATTAGAATTCTAGTGATTTGCTTTTGGGTTCAGCTTAATATGTCTGTCAGATGGAGTCTTAAATTATATAGTAAGCTGTGAAAGCTAAATTCCTTTGTAAGGGCACTGTTTCAAGATTTATTATGCTGATTAATCCACATCTCTAAATGGTTTTTTTTTTAATTAATTTATTTTTTCAATCTGTAAAGCTTGATCCAATTGAGAGCACACTGGTCAATTGTTCTCATCAGTTAGGTAGTGACTTTTCTCCCAAAGTTGGAATTGGTTCTCTTAGTGTTTTTCTTTTCCTTTTTTCTTTTTTTATATCTGTGACATATTTACCAAGTCTTTGGTTGTTTAATTAGTGTTTGATCGAACAAAGTTGATATATCACAGGTAGTACTGTGTAAATGATCATTTTTGCCATCTGCCCTGAGATACAGAGATGTGATTTATTCCTTAGACATATTCAAGTGAATCCTATACTTCCATTTTCTATTGAGTAGAGGGATTAAGTGGGTTTGTTTAACTTTATGTTATGCTAGAAAACTAAAAATTTTATTGATAATTAAGGGTTAATAAATACCTTAAAACTTTCCTGTGCCAATAAGAAGGTAATCACTGTTGTTCTTTGGTCTGTGGAAATCCACAGAAGGTTCTTATGTACACAATACCAATCACTCACTAACTTGGACCATTAAAAATAAACAACAAAAAAAAGTATTCTATTTGCTCAAATGTATTGAGGAACATATATTTTAAATCTATTTTTATCTTTCTGCTATTCCAAATGTCATTCTTTACTTGAGGTGAAACTTGTTCACAGCCTTAGCTCTACCAGCAAGAGAAAGAAAAATATGTTTTAGCAACCACCATATTTAGCATTTTAATTTTCAAAATAAAGTTGCAGAAAGATAAATTATTAATATTTTTCCAGATAATAGGCATCGTTAGAGAAATCTGGAATAATATTTTTCAAGATGTAGTCAGCTACTTGCTTTATACTTAAAACCTGAACGCAGCTTTCTGGTTCCACTCCAAATGAACTAGATGAACTAGATTTGCCAATACATGAACTAGATTTGCCAAATGGGTAGAAAAAAAAATATGTAAAAGAAGAATGGTAGTGTCAGTAAGGCAAGGATCTTGCTATCACAAACATCCAACTTCATTGTTTTCTCATGAATAATTATGGTAAGTGAAATATTAAATCTACCTGAGAAATAATTATAGGCTTGTTGAACTCAAAATTCTAGGTCTAGAACATAATTTTTCAACCTTGAAACCATTTACACTTGAGCCATGTAAGTCTGTGTTGTAGGGTGCTATCCTGTGTCTTCTAGGATGTTTAGCAACATCACTATGTGCTGGTAAGAAGCTCTAGTGGTATAGTGGTTAAGGCATTTGGGTGTTAACCAAAAGATCAGTGGTTTCAACCCACCAGCCACTCTGGAAGAGAGATGGGGCAATCTGCTTCTGTTCAGATTTATAGCCTTGCAAAACCAATGGGGGTGGGTATGAGTTGGAATCCACTCAATGGCATTGAGTTTGGGTTTTTTTTGCTCTATATGCCAGTACCATAAAAAGGGGAAAAAAAGAACAAACAAACAAACAAAAACAGTTTCAGTGGAGTCAATTCTGACTCTCGGCTACCCCATGTATATTAGAGTAGAACTGTGTTCCCTAAAGTTTACAATGGCTACATACATCTCCACACCAATCCTTTGGGGAGGAAAACATCCCTCTTCTCTGTTGAGAAATACTATTCTAAAGAAATGTTTATGAGAAACCAACTTCTTTTTCTTCTATATTCACCAATTAAGTGTTCTATGACATTGAAATCTGTATAGCTTAAAGACTATAAACTATTTCTAGAGTAGTTTATATTTCCAGTTTTATTGCAACTGCCCTACAAAACATTCACTCTCTAACAAATTGGTTTTTGCCAGAATGGCTTTGCCATTTGCTGAATTGATTGACTGCTAACCAAAAAGTCACTGGTTCAAACCCAAAAGCCATTCTGTGGGAGAAAGTTGTGGCAGTCTGTTTCCATAAAGATTATAGCCTTGGAAATCCTTTGAGACAGTTTTACTCTGTCCGACAGGGTCACTATGACTGGGAATTGACTTCATGACAATGAGTAATTTATCAATCACCTTTGCATTTTATTGAAATCATATTCCTGTCCTTCAATACTATTTTTAATTGAGTAATTTGAATGAGATCACTTTTATTTCATACTTAGAAGTGGGTTTCAGTTTGTAGTGTCAAAATTCATTTGAGAGAAAACTATCTTATTGTGTATACAAGGTCTGTGTTCTTCTTACAGAGAAATATGATACTCCAACACTGTAATTAGCAATACCAAAAAAAAGAAAAAAATCCACTGCCATTGAGTCAATTCTGACTCATGGACACCTCTAGTGGGTTTCCAAGATGGAAAATCTTTATGGAAGTAGATTGAAGGGTCTTCCTTCTGCAGAGTGGCTGGTGGGTTTGAACCACCAACCTATTGTTAGCAGTCAAATGCCTTAGATACCGAGATGCCAGAGCTCCATAGCCCTCATAAATTATTGACTGAGCATAACCAGTGGTGAGATTAGACTAGTAATTTTGCATAAAATCCCCAGTTTTCTATCAAGTTAATTTCAGAATATTTGATAATAAAAGCATTCTGTTTAATGCTACATTGTGGTATCCTTCAGTACTTAAGATGTGCATAAGGAAAAGTTTCCAAGGTCGTGTCAGTCTTGGTCCCAGGGTGAGGTTTGCTATTATTTTGATATATTCAAACAAGCCCCTGTTGGTATCACTGTGAGTTCCACAGAGGACTATGAGGACCATATGGCCCTATCTAGTGTGTCCTAGTTTCATAATGAAGAACAAGCCTAAAACTCATCAAAGTCATGCTACAATGTCAGGAAAAATCTAATCATTGTAAGCTCAGCAGCTTTATTCCCTAAATAGTGTTCTACCTGTAGACAACATCTTACATGGGCATAAAAATGGGAAACAACAATATATGCATTTCATTTGTTGAAGTCCTAGAATGCATAGTGGTATTCTTAAAACTGCTTTCTAATCTAGTCCAACAAAGCATTTTATTTCCAGTAAAATAAAATTTTAAATTAAAGGTAAAGTCATTTTATATATAAAACTAAAGTGTTTGATTGTATATTAAAAATGAGAGGAAGTTTTCTTTGTTTGTTTTAATTAAAATAATTTCCCCATGATTAAGAGTCCTTGTTGTTTGTAAAGGTTTTCAGAAATCACAAGGGGGAACTCTTTCACTAAATACACCAGGAAAAAGGGTAAGGAAAAGTACTCAGCTTTAAAAAAAAAAAAAAGTACTTTTTTCAATAATAGAATAGTTATATTCATACATCTAATATCATTTTTCAATGCTAAATTTAGAACATTCTATAAAAGGTGACCTTGTGAATTAAAAAAAGCTTAATTCATTAACCTAATTGCAATAAGATATTTAGGAAATTGAACTTACTCCAAAATTGTACTACCAAAAAGGATTGTGTTCTAAAAGTAGTAACTATGCCTACTAAAAACATAAATTTTAGGATGTTTGCTTTCCTTTACTATTTAGGCATGGGTAGTTTTTGAAATTGCATTTTCTCTACATTTTTTTCTTACAAAGGAGGCTGTCATTTGTAAATGGTTTTCTTGTCAACTAGTAAACATTTCATCTTTTCAAAAATTTTATATAATTTTTAATCTTTTCAGTAGAAGTTCATAATATATCCAATATTAAAATTAAATTTAGATTACTTTCTCTATATGAAGGCATTGGTTTTTGAGTGTCTCAGGGTTGATGATGACATTTGAAGGTGAATTCAGGTACATTATTTACTATTATGAACAAAAATGGAACTAGACATAGTAGATAGAGTGAAACAAGGTAAATGGTCCACATAAGTATAAAGCCAACAGTGCATTAAGTAAGAGTGTAATCTATTTCTCGAACTAAAAGTCAGAAATAAAAATAAAAAGCAGAGAAGAATAATAAAACAAGTCCAACATTTATAATTTTAATACTTTCCATGTGAAGGGTAAAATGATAGCCAAAAACTAGCAATAAATATCAAATTGATTGGTGTGGTATCAGTATTGCAATTAGAGAAGATTTATTTGAGATGATTTAGATTCCAAATGTTTCAAATGAATGTTATTAAAGTTAAATCAATATATGAAAAAGTTTATAAATGCTAAATATAGTCACATTTTTCCAAACAAACTACAGATAATAACTGGAGAAGAGCTTAAAGTAGTTTTAAAAATAACATGTTAAGACTAGTGAAAAGAAGCTTGACTTAGGAGTTAAAAAATCTAAATATATTTCCAGCTCTGCCAACTTATTAGTTACACAACTTTAGGTAGATGAATTAACCTTAAGGTTTTAGTTTTTTTTTCATTACAAAATGAGGGAGATAAACTGGACTAGCTTTTAAGTTCCTTCTATCTCTTATATCTGTGATTGTAATTATCTTTAATTGATAATATTTTTATATAATATAACAAATATTCAGTTGAAATTTTCTCAACTTACTAAGATCTTAGCAGTTGGTAAAGATAATTTGTTTGTGGAGTTTTCATTCAAATGCCAACTTTGATGTTGACACACGTTCTAAATTTCAATAACACTTAAGATTTAAAAACAATACATGATAGTGGTTTATATTAAAATACATTTAAGAAAAAAATGCATTGACCCATGTCACTTACTTTGTGTATTTCACTGTACATAAATTATATTTCAATAAAATTTATAAATAAATTTAGAGGATCTACACAAACTCATCTCAGCAAAGTCATCTGAATTTTGAAAATATTATTGAATCAGCACTAAAGATATGAAAGTTCTGTTCATAACAAGCCATCATGAGGGTCTTTCGTGTTTTAGTTTTATTTTACTAAGATTTGCCTATAGAATTTATAACAGATATAATCATATCTTTGCTCTAGTTCTAGGTATGAATTTGTATTATAGAGTGTCTTAGGCTGGTGTTCTGGTTGCCTAGTGCCACTCTGACAGGAATATACCACAAATGGGATAGCCTTAACAAACAGGAGTTTATTCTCCTACAGTTTAGAGGCTAGAAGCTCTAATTCAAAGCACTAGGCTCTAGGGGCTGGGTGAAAGGCCCTCAGACTTTGGGCTTCATCAGCTCTGCCTCTTGCTCTCAGCCCACTGAAGCTAGAGGTTTTCTTCACTCAGGCAGCTGAGGGCTGCTGAGGCTGACAAACCCAAGGTTGACAAATAAAAAGGCACAGTCCCAGATATTACCAAACCACATGGCAGGCCATTGATCCAAGTCCACTGACAGTCCCAAGATTGGCAGACAACATGGCAGGCTGCTGAACTTGGCTGCATGCAGAAGTCAAGTATGTCAAAAGCTATAGACCATGCTCAAAGGGTCTCCTTATATACAAGAAGTAGATCACATCCCTAAAACAGCTACCCAGCTACTTGCAGCAAATTCCACCATGGAGTTGATTGCCGGTCTCATCAAAACCAGGTTCAGCCAGGCTGACACAGGACCTTAATTACCACAGCTGGTTTCACTAGAGAAGCAAAAGCAGTGAAGCTTATATGTAGAGATAGAGAAACAGAAATTTATTTCAAGGAAATATATCACTAGGTTGTAGAGGCTGGCAAATCCCAAGTCTGTGGGTCAGACATTGAGTTAGAGGATTCTCCTGACTCACATAGCTGTTGGGGGTGACAAACCCAAGAACATAAGGCAACACCACAAGCTGGTGGTTTCAGTGACTGATTAATCTTAGATTGACAGGTGAGATGGCAGACTGTTGGCTCATAGGCTGAGAGAGCAACAATTCCAAGATCAGTGGCCAATACAGAGGCCACTACTTCAAGTTCAAGAACCAAGTCATAAGATGATGAGCTGGATGAAGGATTCACATCCAGCAATGATTCACAAACCTACATTAATCCACTACAAGGAACATAAATGCCATAACTTGCCCCAGTGCTCCATTTGATGTTGTTTTCCACACAACATCAAAGGGCAACAAGGGACCTATCCTTTGCTAAACTGATGCCGTCTGTAGAATAGATCTTTACTCTAATTGATTAATATGCTCTTGCTAATAAAAAAAATTTACACATGATATTTCATATCACCTACTTTGGTCATGTTATCAGAAGGGACCATTCCCTGGAAAAAGATGTCATGCTTGGTAGGGTGGAGGGTCGATGGAAGAGGGGAAGGCCTTCAACGAGATGGATTGACATGGTGGTTGGGATGATGGGTTCGAGTATAGCAGGGATCTTGGAGCTGGCATGGGATTGGGCAGTGCTATGTTCTGCTCTGCATGGGGTTGCTATGAGTCAGAAATGACTCGAAGGCACCTAACAACAACACAACAACAATAACAAAGGAGTCAAGAAATTCTATCCATACTTTTTACACCTATGTTTTTACAATGATTATTGATTAAATGTCTCTTTGAGATTTTCTCTTTGATTCAATTAGAATGTCACATTTATAATGTCACCAGTGAACGATTTCATGCATAGTTTCCTTGGATATATTATATCTATTTATATAAGTTAGGAAGAATATTACCTAAGACTACCATGCTGAATTGTCTGCATTAAAGAACTCTGACTTTGACCGTTTTAGGAAGCTTTGGCCTTTGCCACAGTTCACTTCAAGACCATAGCCCACAATACCTACAATTCCAAACTGGCCTATGTCTTAAGATAGGTGAGCATAAAATGTTACCATAAAACTGTTTAAAAATTTTCATTCTTTGATATGTCATCATTATGTGTTTATTTATGTAAGAGATGTAATTTGAGTTCTTTAACAGTCAAACACTAGGCACCATACATACACAATTAGTAAGGATTCTCCCTGCCTTCAAGCAATAATGATTCCAGTGGGCCAGAACTCAAATTAGAAAGTAATAAATAAGAAAAAAAAAAAAAAAAGAAAACTATTGCTTCACGTGAAATGAGCAATGGGACACAAAGAAGGAATACCAAGATTGCCTAGAGGAACTTGAGAGTTTTCAGAGATTTTTTGAGAAAACAGTAAAGATCTGAAAGCAAAGAAGTCGTGAAACCATTTAGGAAGAGAAAATGCCATATCTTAAGATATGGACAATTTACACATGATATTTGAAAATCCAGGGAAGGAGAGAGGTAAAAAAAAGATGTAGTAAACTCTATAAACTGCCATTATGATGTCAAGGATGACAAAACCCTGTTATTTGTGACCTCTGATTCATAGTGACCCTGTATACAACAGAATGAAACACTGCCCTATCCTGCACAAGTCCCAAAATCCTTGCTATACCTGAATCCATCCTTGCAGCAACTGTGCCAGTCCATCTCACTGAGGGTCTTCCTCTTATTCGCTGACCTTCCACTTGAGCAAGTATGATATCCTTCTCCAGGGAATGGTCCCTTCTGACAATGTGACTAAAGTAGTGAGACAAGGTTTGGCCATTCTCACTTCCAAAGAGCATTCTGCTATGCTTCTTCCAGGACAAATTTTTTCATTCTTCTGGCAGTCCATGGTACATTCTTCTGGTATTATTTGCCACACCACAACACAAAGGCATCAACTCTTCTTCAGTCTTCCTTATTCCTTGTCCAACTTGCACATGCACATGAGGCTATTGAAAATACTATGACTTGGGGAGGAGTTCTGGTAAGATGGTGGAATAGATAGACAAACTACACAGACCCTTTTCAAAAAAGAAAAGAGAAACCAATTGACACTAATACTGAAGATAATGCTGGAGCCCTGAGCTTTGAAAAGAAGGATACAGAACTGGACTAAACTCCCACTAGTAGAAGAACCTCCATGAAAATAGTGAATACGGAGACAAAGGGAGATGTGGACTGACAGTGATCCTGATGGCATGGACAGTTTGGATATTTCCAAATGGTGTTAGAATCTAAGAATTAACCTAAATATCAGCCCTGATTTCACCAAGGAGGATATTCAGGTGGACAACAAACACATGAAGAAATGTGCATGATCAGTAGCCATTAGAGGGATGCAAATCAAAACAATGAGTTATGATATGGCCCCAGCACTCATAGCAAAGTTCAACAAGACAGAAAATAACAAATGTTGGGGGTGGGGGTTATTTGGAGAGATTGGGACTCTCATACACTGCTGGTGGGACTGTCAAATGATACAACCACTGTGGAAAGCAGTATGACAATTCTTTAAAAAGGTGACCCAGTAATCCTGTTACTAGGTACATATCCAAAAGAAGTGAGAGTCAGAACAAGAACAGATATATGCACACCCATGTTCACTGCAGGAGTATATACAAGAGCCAAAAGATGAAACGAACCAAGGTGCACATCAACAGAAGAAAGGATAACCAAACTATGGGACATACACACAATGGAATACTATGCAACCCTAAGAATAACATAGAATCTGCAAAACACTGCATAACATGAATGAACGTGGAGGACATTTGTTGTTGTTGTTAAGTGCCATGGAGTTGTCTCTGAATCATAATGACCTCATATACAGCAAAACAAAACACTGCTCAGTCCTGTGCCAGCCCCCAAATCCTTGTTACACCTGAGCCCATCATTGCAGCTACTGTGTCAATCCATCTCATTGAGGGCCTTCCCCTTTTTCATTGACACTCCACTCTGCCAAGCATGATATCTTCCTCCCGGGAATGATCCCTTCTTACAACATGACCAAAGTAAGTGAGACAAAGTTTGGCCACTCATTTCCAAGGATTATTCTTGGTGCACTTCATCCAGGACAGATTTGTTACTTCTTCTAGCAGTCCATGGTCCTTTCAGCATTCTTTACCAACACTACAACTCAAAAGCATCAACTCTTCTTCAGTCTTCCTTTTTTATTGTCTAGCTCTCACATGCATGAGGCTATTGAAAATACCATGGCTTGTGTAAAGTGCACAACTTCAAGGAAGCATCTTTGCTTTTCAGCACTTGAAAGAGGTCCTTTGCAGCAGGTTTGCCCAATGTTATATGATGTCTAGTATCTTTTTTTTTTTTTTAATTGTGATTTGGGTGAAAATTTTCAGAGCAAATTCATTTTCCATGCAGCAGTTCACATGCACTTTATCTCATGACATTGACCACAATTTACCACAATGCAATAGCTCCCCTCCCACTTCCTCCTGATAGTTACCTCATCCCAGTGTCCATCCCTCCATGCACTCCTGCCCCCTGACTGTCTCCCTGTGCATAAGCAGCCCTTCTTTCTCCCATGATTGTTCTCTCAAGGAGTGTATCTACCTCAGGTAAATATTCAATTCAT
>NW_006921982.1:1788051-1789781 GCF_000298275.1 Orycteropus afer afer | reverse complement strand
GATGACAGTGGCAGCCAGGCACCATCTAGTTCTTCTGGTCTCATAGTTGTGTAGGCTGCAGATCGGATGGTGTACCAGTTGCGAGGACTAATTGTTTCCATGAATTTTTTGTTTTCTTCATTCTTCCTTGCTCTGAATGAGGAGAGACCTATCGTTGCATCTAGATGACAGCTTTCTAGCTTCCAAGATTACAGTCACTACTCGCCAAAGTAGGAGGTGGAACAATGTTTTCTATAGTATGTTATGCCAATTGAGCTTAATGACCACCGCGATTATGGTCTCCAGCCCACAGGTTCCACTACTCAGTCCCTCTGGGTAGCTGGCTGTGACCAAGCAGTGACTACAACCTTGCCCCTTGTCACCTCTACTATACACCTAGGAATTCTGATCATTCACATAAACTTATAGGACCATTGTCTGCCGACCCTATATATGTTCTTGGATTCACTCTCCACTTTATAGACATAGCTAATAATTCAGCCTGTCTACCCATCTGTCCACCCATATACCCATGTTTGCCTTCACTGACAACGCAGTACTGTATGTGCAAAAGGGTTCATTCTTTGTATGTGTTCTACCTCCCACATGTCTTTCTCTCTATGTCTTTCTCTTCCTCAATGCCACTATATTGATAACTCACATTTGGTACATTGCCCTTCTCTTCACCCAAATCAATACTTATCTCTATCTATCTAACAGTGTTCCCTCCCACCCCTGGTAACCAATAAAGAAAATTTCCTTCCATAGATAAACATTTCCTTGACTTTTACACTAATGGACTAATACAATATTTGTCCTTTTGTGATTGACTTATTTCAATCAGCATAATGTCCTCCAAGTTCATCCATGTTTTGCGGTATATTGCAGATTGTGTGTATGTGTCATAGTTTGGTTATCCATTCCTCAGTTGATGGAGACCTAGGTTTTTTCCATCTTTTGGCTATTGTAAATAGTGCTACAATGAACATGGGTGTGCATATGTCTGTTATTGTCATAGCTCTCACTACTTTAGGATATATACCTACTAATGGAATGGCTGGGTCAAATGGTATCTTTATTTCCAACTTTTCAAGGAATCGCCATACTGCTTTCCACAATGTTGTACCATTTTACAGTCTCACCAGCCCTGTATGACAGTCCCAATATCTCCACATCCTCGCCAGCATTTGTTATTTTCTGTCTTGTTGAATTTCACTACTAGTGCTAGAGCAAGATGGTATCTTATTGTTGTTTTTATTTGCATCTCTCTAATAGGTAATGATCGTGAGCATTTCTTCATAGGTTTGTTGGCCACTTGAATATCCTCCTTGGTGAAGTGTCTATTCATATCTTCTGCCCATTTTTAATTGGATTGTTTGTCTTTTTGTTATTGAGGTGTTGGAGTTTTCTATAAATTCGAGAGAAAAGTCCCTTGTCAGATATGTCATTACCAAATATTTTTTTCCTCATCTAGAGATTCTCTTTTGATTCTTTTGGAGAAGTCTTTGGAAGCACATAACAATTTAATTTTTAGAAGGTCCCAATCATCTGGTTTCTCCTCTGCTGTCTGTGCATTTTGAGTTATGCTTGATAGTCTATTTATGCCATATATTAGGGGCCCTAAATTTGCCACTAGTTTTTACTAGAGGTACTTTATAGTTTTAGGTTTCACATTTAAGTCTTTGGTCCATCTGGAGTTTGTTTATGTGTATGGTGTGAGGTACAGGTCTTGCTTCATTTTTCTGCAAATG
>NW_006921982.1:1774590-1775737 GCF_000298275.1 Orycteropus afer afer | reverse complement strand
CTGCGATGATGGGCTCGAGTATAGCAGGGATTGTGGGGCTGGTGCGGGATCGGGCAGTGTTTCGTTCTGCTGTGCATGGGGTCGCTATGAGTTGGAAACGACTCGACGGAACTTAACAACAACAACAACAACAACTGGAGGAGAATGTATATTGTGGATGTTGGATGAAGTGCTCTGTAGATGTCTATAAGGCCAAGTTGGTGGATTGTATTATTTAGCTGTTTGCCTCTTTGTTGAGTTTCTTTCCAGTTGTTTTATCTTTCAATGAAAGTGGTGTGTTAAAGTTTCCCACGGTGACTGTGGAGACATCTATTTGGCTTTTCAACTCTTCTAAACTCTGATTTATGTATTTTGGAGCTCTTTCTTTGAGTCCATAGATATTTATTATGGTTATATCTTCATATTCAATTGATCTTTTAATCCTTATATAATGTCCTTCCTTGTCTCATATGGTGGTTTTTGTCTTAAAGTCAATTTGATCAGAAATTAATATTGTCACTCCTGATATCTTACAGTTGCCATTTGCTTCATATATATTTTACGAGCCTTTGATTTTTAGTCTATTTTTGTCTTTATCTCTAAAGTGTGTCTCTTGTAGGCAGCACATTGACGGGTTTTGTTTTCTTATCCAATCTGCAACTTTCCGTCACTTGAGTGGTGCATTTAATCTATTAACATTCAGTGTAATTATTGGCAGGTAGGAATTTGTTTCTGTCCTTTTGGTATGTGTTTTCATGGTGTGCCTGGTTTCTTTGTTCCATATTATTTTCTGTGCTGAGCTTATTATGTTTATGACTTGTGTTATCATTTCCTTTGTTGCTGTTGTTTTAGTATTTGCTGAATATTTGTTCTCATCTTCTTTTTTTATTGTGATGTGAAGGTTTATCATTTTTCTTTTAGGTTACTCTATGATTTATAATTTTCTCCCCAAGATTAAAACAGTCCATTCTATCTTGCAACTTTCTTAACTTCCTCATCATTTAGAAGTTCTGGAACTACACAGTCTTTTCCCTCTTTTTGTTTGTAGTTGTCCTCACTTGCCAATTGATGTCTCTGGTTCCCTGTCTACAATCTTGTAAGCTCATTTTACTTTGGATATGTCCATAGCTGTGGTTTCTGGGTTATGTTATCTTGAGTATTAATGGTC
>NW_006921982.1:1764966-1773668 GCF_000298275.1 Orycteropus afer afer | reverse complement strand
TCAGGGATGTGTTCTGGGTCTGTATCCTGCTCCCTTTTTTCTACCCCTTTATCTTATTTCTTTGTGGACTGTGATGGTCTGTTGTCTCTGAGATATCATGGCATTGTTATATTTAGATCTCTGTTAACTGTTTGGGAAGAGCAGCCAAGGGTGATTCAGGCTCTTCTTGGTGGATTTTTATTGTTGGCCCATTGGTGGAGAAGGAGGTAGTGGCTCTAGCTCAATAAGTGAAGTTGCAGGAGTTGTGGGTGTAGGAGTGTCTTATGGGGACTATTATTGTCTCCTTTGCATTCATCCAGGTCTGTAGTGTCCTTGGGGTTACTGGCAGGTGGAATCTGTTCTTAAAGCCCTGGAATCTGGGAGAGTGCTGTCTCTTTAAATATACAAAATTGCCAAGCTGTTTGTAAACATTCAAAATTGCTGCACCCTCTGGGCAGGCAAATGTCCACAGCTCAGCCCTCCTTCCTCTTTGCTGCTTCTCTCTTTATTCACCAGCCACCAGAGCAGTCCTCTGTGCAGTCCCTGGCTAGCAGGGCTGATTTTTAGTTTAATTCTTAGGTCTTACCAGACTCAGCACTCTCCAAGCTGTCTGTGCCATGCCATCAGGATCACTCAGGATCATTCAGGATCACTCAGGTTTGCTGTCAGACCACAGCTCCGTGTGTCTTCTTTTTTGGTTTTTCATGCAAATTCTTCTCCTAGTTGGGGTTTAGTCCACTTCTATATCCTTCCCTTCAAGGATTATCTTCTGTGTCTGTGTTAATTTGTTCCCTTTTTCTTTGTTGAAGAGGGTCTTTGCAGTCTTTCTGCCTAGTCTGCCATCTTACCGCAGGTCTTGACATCTGATATCTTGACTAGCTACTTCCATTGGCGATGATTGTAGAACTAAGTAATATGAAGGCTTTGACAGCTTCATTCTTTTCTCCATTTATCATGATGCTGCTTATTGGTCCTATTGTGAGGATTTTCATTTTCTTTATATTGAGGTATAATCCATACTGCAGACTATAGTCATCAAACTTCATCAGTAACTGTTTCAAATCATCCTCACTTCCAGTGAGCAAAGTTGTGTCATCTGCATAACGTAGGTTGTTGAGGAGTCTTCCTCCAATCCTGATACCATGTTTTACTTCATACAGTCCAACTTCTCATATTATTTTTTCAGCATAAAGATTGAATAAGTGTGGTGAAAGGATAAAACCTTGACACAGTCACTTTTTTGATTTTATACCATACAGTGTCTCCTTGTTCTGTTCAAACAACAGCCTCCTACTCTATGTACAAGTTCCTCATGAGCACAATTAAGTGTTCTCAAATGCCTATTCTTCTCAATGTTATCCATAGTTTACATGTGTCATGATCCACATGTAAACTATGGATAACATTGAGAAGAATAGGCATTTGAGAACACTTAAAGTACAATCGAATGCTTTTGCATAGTCAATAAAACACAAGTAAGCATCTTTCTGGTATTCTTTGCTTTCAGCCAAGATCCATCTGGCATCAGCAATGATATCCCTCATTCCATGTCCTGTTCTGAATCCATCTTGCATTTCTGGAAGTTCTCTGTCAATATACTGATGCAACCATTTTTTAATTATCTTCAGTAAGATTTTGCTTGAGTGTGATATTAATGATATTGTTTGGAAATTTCCACATTCTGTGGGATCACCTTTCTTTCTTTCTATTTGGTACAAATATGAATCTTTTCCAGTCAGTTGGCCAGGTAGCTGTCTTCCAAATCTTTTGGCATAGGTGAGTGAGTGCCTCTAGTGCGGCATCTATTTGTTGAAGCATTTCAGTGGGTATTCTGTCAATTCCTCGAGCCTTGTTTTTCACCACTTCCCTCAGTGCAGCTTCAACTTCTTCCTTCAGTATGATTGGTTCTTTATCACATGTGACCTCCTGAAATGGATGAACATTAACCAATTCTTTTCAGTACAGTGACTCTGTTTATTCCTTCCATCTTCTTTTGATGTTTCTTGAATCTTCCAATATAGTGCCCATAGAATCTTTCAATATTTCAACTTGAGGCTTAAATTTCCTCTTCAGTCCTTTCAGCTTACGAAATGCCAGGTGTTTTCTTCTCTTTTGGCTTTCCAACTCCATGTCTTTGCACATTTCATTGTAATAATTGCCTTTGTCTTCTCAAGCTGCTCTTTGAAATCTTCTGTTTAGCTCTTTTATCTGGTCATTTCTTCCATTTGTTTTAGTTACTCTTTGCTCAAGGGCAAGTTTCAGAGGCTCTTTTGACATCCATTTTGGTCTTTTCTTCCTTTCCTGTCTTTTAAATTTAAATATGTTTCATTTCATTTTTGACAACTTCCAATTTTCCTAGATTCTTACTTTGTACATTCCATGTTCTCATTATCAGTGGATGTTTGCAGCTGTTTCTTCTCATCTTGAGTTGTGCCACATTAGCAAATGTAGGTCCAAAAAGCTCTACCTTTTGCTTTTTTCATGCATGATGTTCTTAATGTCATCCCACAATTCCTCTGGTTTTTGGTCATTGGTGTTGAAGGCATCAAATCTATTCTTTAAATGGTCTCTAAATTCAGGAGGGATATAATAAAAGTCATATGTTGGCTCTTGTAGATTTATTTTAATTGTCTTCAACTTCAACTTGAACTTGCAAGAGAGTAGTTGATGCTCTGTTCCGTGATAAACTCCTGGCCTTGTTTTAGCTGAAGATTTTGAGCTTTCCATCATTTCTTGCCACAGATGTAGTCAATCTTATTGCTGTATACTCCATTTGATGAAGGCCACATGTATAGCTCCTATTTACTTGTTGAAAAAAGGTATGTGCAATGAATAAGTCATTGGTCTTGCAAAATTCTATCATGTGTTCTCCAGCATTATTTGTATTTCCAAGGCCAAATTTTCCAACTACTAGTGATTCTTCTTTGTTCCCAACTGTTGCATTCCAGTCACCAGTGATAATCAGCACATCTTGATTGCATGTTTGGTCAATTTCAGACTGCAGAATTTGGTAAAAATCTTCAATTTCCTCATCTTTGGCTTTAGTGGTTGGTGCATAAATTTGAATAATAGTAGTATTAACTGGCTTTCTTTGTAGGGATTTGGATATTATTCCATCACTGACAGCAGTGTACTTCAGGATATATCTTGAAACATTCTTTGTGATGATGAATGTCACTCCATTCTTTTTCAAAGTGTCATTCCTGGCATAGTAGATCATATGATTATCTGATTCAAAATGACCAAAACCGGTCCACTTCAACTCACTGATGCCTAGGATATCAATCTTTATGTGTCCCATTTCATTTTTTACAATGTCCAATTTTCCTAGGTTCATACTTTGTACATTCCATGTTCTGATTATCAATGGACATTTGCAGCTGTTTCTTCTCATATTGAGTTGTGCCACTGCAGCAAATGGAGGCCCCAAAAGCTCTACTTTATCCATATCATTAAGGTAGGCTCTACTCTGATGAGTCAGCTCTTTCCCAGTCATATTTTGAGTGCTTTCTGACCTGAGGGGCTCATCTTCTGGCACTGTGTTGGACATTATGCTGTGTGAAATAAGTCAATCACAGAAGGACAAATATTGTATTAGTCTGCTATTGTGAAAAGTCAAGGAAAGGTTTATATATGGAAGGAAATTTTCTTTGTTGGTTACCAGTAGTGGGACAGGAGGGAAGGGAACACTGCTAGAGAGGTAGAGACAAGTATGTATTTGAGTGAAGGTAAGGGCAGTGCACCAAATATAAGTGAACCACACAGTGGTAATGAGGAAGAAGAAGACAAGTAGAGGTACCTGGAGATACAGATAACAAATAACAGATAATAAAGATGAACGCTTTTGCACATAGAATGCAATGTCAGTAATGTCATTGTTCTTTGAGTGGATAGAAATAGGTGGACAGGCTGAAAGGTATGTCTAGGCAGGGGGGGAGTATGCCCATGACCATGTATAGGGTTGACAGATGATGTTTCTACAAGAGTATTTGTATGTTCTGTAAGAATTTCTAGATATACAGTAGAGCTGACAAGGGACAAATTTGTGGTGACTTCTTATCCATAGCCAGCTACCCAGATGGAGCTAGTAGTTGGACCTGTGGGCTTGGGACCATGATCCCAGGGGATATCAAGCTCAATTGACATAACATATTACATAAAATCATTGTTTCACATCCTACTTTGGTGAGTAGTGACTGGGATCTTAAAAACATGCAAGCTGCCATCTAGATGCAATGCTGTTTCTCTCCTCATGTACAGCAAAGAAGAATGAAGAAAACCAAAGATGCATGGAAACAATTAGTCCCAGGGACTAGTAGACCATGTGATCCTCGGCCTATATGACCATGAGACCAGAAGATCTAGATGATTCCACGCTACCACTGTCATTTGGAGGGTGATCTGTGTAGGATATCCTGGACACAGTATGAGAATAATGTGGAACAAAACTCAAAATTATATATATATATATATAAAGATCAGGTTTGCTGGTCTGATAAAGCCTGGTGAAACCCCCAAGACTATGGTCCCTTCCTGCTCTTCTGGTCTGGAATTGAGCTCTCTCTTCTCGCTTGTAGCCAAATAAAAGCCTGGCATATGGGCTGAACATTTACATCAGGTAAATACACTCTTTGGAGAGATCAATCATGGGAGATCAGTAGGGTAGTGTAAGCATAGGGAGATGCCTTGGGGGACAGGAGTGCATGGAAAAGAAGGACACAGGGAAGAGGTAACTATGGGGAGGAAGTGGGAAGAGAGTTGTCACACTGTGGGAAATTGAAATCAATGTCATGAGACAAAATGTCTATGAGCTGCTGTATGGAAAATGAATTTGCTCTGTAAACTTTCACCCAAATCACAATCACCATAGTTTATAAAAATATATATATATATAGTATGACTTGGATTAGGTGCACCTTAGTCTTCAAAGAGACGTATTTGCTCTTCAGCACTTTAAAGAGGTCTTTTGCAGCAGATTTGCCTGGTGCAATACTTTGTCTGGTTTCTTAAATGCTGCTTCCATTGGTGTTGATAGTGGAACCAAGTAATATGAAATCTTTGACAACTTCCATCTTTTCTCCATTTAACATGATGCTGCTTTTTGCCCATTTTCATTAGTAACTCAGTTATTTTAACCAGTTGTTCTTCTGTCTAAGGGGCAGAAGTATAGCAAAGAACAAGAGAGAATCTGTATGCTCAATTTACTTCCTTCCTATTTGGGGGAGAGCAACATTAACATATACAAAAACAAAATAATTTTACATATGGATAGAGTCAAATAAGGTAATAGGCAGCTAGTTACTGAGCAGAGCTGCTTGGCCAAGAGGTTGTGGAAATTATACTTTCAACTGAGTATGTAATGTCACATAGGAAGCAAACATGAAAAGATCAGGTGGAAGAGCATTCTAAGAAAAACAGATACATTCAAAGTCCTTGAGATAGTTGCAAGGTTTGCTTGCTGGAGGGATAGATATTAGAGTACCATATAGTGAATGAAGGGAAGAGAGAAAAGATAAGAGGGTAGGAAAGGAAGGTTAACAGGGACATCACAGAGCACCATGTGGGAAAGAATTATTTCAGATCAGTATTCTAGTTGCAATGGCAATATACACAATATACATCTGCACCTCACTTATCAAATATCTTGTTATCTGAAATTTTGCATTTCTAACAACTTTGGCAAATTTCTCAGGAGTCACCTCCAGTGGCCCAAGCCTTACATGACATCACAGCCAGTCCTGGGACATCCTCAACAAGCCACCCGAGATGATATAGAGGACACCCTGGTGACAACTGATTCTCTCAAGGATTAGCATCCAACAGGGTGCTGGATGCCTTCTCTTGTTCATCTGCAACTTATCATTTTACCCACGGAGGGTGTGGAGTGACAGTGGGATGACATGAGGTCACAAGTGGGAAGGAAGAGGTTGGGTGAAGGGTCAAAGATGCTGGGGTGGTTGGTGGCTGGGAAGTGGGAAGAGAGAAGAAAGGGAAATGTGAAGGGTTGTGGAGCCAGGACTGACAGAGTCTGTGGCCAGGGGGATCAGCAGAAAGGGACAAGTGGAAAATGAGCAGGGACCCCACTGAGAGGGGTGGCAGCAGTTGACATGTAATGGAGAGCACCACCAAGAAGTCGGCAATAGCCCACCACTACTAACACCATCCCAACTCCCACTGGTTCCATGGGATGGTGATGAAAGTATGGTGAGAAAGGGTGGGGCTCACTGTGCCATGTGTTTCTGAGATGAGCTAGGCAAGCCTGACAAGCAATTAGGCACCAGGAGGTGGGACCCCATTTCCAAAGAAGGAATATAGCTCCAACTCTTGTAAAATACTGATTTCACATAATAACCTATTTTTTGGAACCTAACCATGTCAATATGTGAGGTGTGGATGTATTATAGAACTTTAAGTAAACAAGTAGGAGCTATGGTAGTGTATTGCCTAAGCCATTTGACTGCTAACCAGAAGGCAATCTACTTCGATAGTGATACCACCTCAGAAACCCAAGGAGTGGTCACTATGACCGGACAACAGTGAGTATAGTTTAGTATAAGGAAAGAAGTGGCATAATATTTACAACCAGTAAAATCAATTGCCATCTAGTTGATTCTAACTCAAGGTGACCCCATATGACAGGGATTTAAGTGGCGTATTTTTTGGAAGTAGGTCTCCAGGCTTTCCTTCCAAAATACCACTGGGTAGACTCAAACTTTCAAACTTAGGATTAGCAACTGAGATGATTAACCATTTGCACCCACCCAAGGACTCTGACATAATACACACTGTAGGAAAATTATTCTACCTCTTCTTTGGACTTTGTTGTTGTTAGGTGCCATTGAGTCATCTTGCCATCATAGTGACCCTATGTACAGCAAACAAAACACTGCCCAGCCCTGTGCCAGTGTCACGATCCTTGCTATATCTGAGTCCATTGTTGTAGTCACTATATCAGTCCATTTTGTTGAGGGCCTTCTTTTTCTTTGACCCTCCACTTTACCAAACATGATATCCTTCTCCAGGAAATGGTCCCTTCTTATAACATGACTAAAGTAGGTGAGAAGAAAGTCTGGCCATTTTCCCTTCCAAGGAGCGTTCTGGCTGCACTTCTACCAGGACAGATTTGTTAGTTCTTTCAGCAGTCCATAGTACTTTCAACATTCTTTGCCAATACCATAACTCAAAAGCATCAACTCTTCTTTGGTCTTCTTTATTCATTGTCCAGCTCTCATGTGCATGTGAGACAATTGAAAATATGGCTTGTGTCAGGCACACCTCAGTCTTCAAGGAGATATCTTTGCTCTTCAGCACTTGAAAGAGTTCCTTTGCAGGTGATTTGCCCAGTACTATATGTCGTCTGATGTCCTGACTGCTGCTTCCATTAGAGTCAATTGTAGAAATAAGTAATGTGAAATCTTTGACAACTTCAGTCACTTCTCCATTTATTGTGATGCAGCTTATATGTCCCGTTGTGAGGATTTTTGTTTTCTTTATATTGTGATGTAATCCATACTGCAGACTGTATTCTTCAATCCTCATCAGTAAATGCTTTATGTCATCCTCACTTTCAGCATGCAAAGTTGTGTAGCTGTGTAGTCAGGTTGTTAATTATTCTTCCTCCAATCCTGATATTCTTCTTCATATAGTCCAGCTTCTTGGATTATTTGCTCAGCACATAGATTAAATACAGATGGTGAAAGGATACAACCCTGACACACTCCCTTCTTGATTTTAAACCATGCAGTGCCCCTTGTTCCATTTGAATGACAGCCTCTTGGTCTACAGACAGGTTCCTCATGAGTACAATTAAGTATTCTGGAATTCCCATTCTTCTCAATGCTATCCATAATCTGTTATGATCCACAAAATTGAATGCTTTTGCATAGTCAATAAAACACAAGTACGCAATTTTCTGTTGTTCTTTGCTTTCAGCCAAGACCCATCTGACATCAACAATGATATCCCTTATTCCACATCCTCTTCTGAATTCAGTTTGCATTTCTGGAAGTCCTCTGTCAATATACTGCTGCAACCATTTTTGAATTATCTTCAGTAAGATTTTGCTTGTGTGCAATATTAATGATAATGCTCAGTAATTTCCACATTCTGTGGAATCACCTTTCTTTGGAATGGATACAAATGTAGATCTCTTCCAGTCAACCAGCGAGAAAAATGAACATGAAGAGAAGGATCAAGAGGAACTGAGTTTTCTACTAAGTAAAGGTGCTACATTGAGATGGAAGTTGTATTCTCTTTCAAACATATATTTAGAGAAAAAGAGAGAGACACTTTATTTTCTATAGAAGTTTTAGGTTTGTGGAAAAATTGTACAAAAAATACAGGAAGTTCCTAAAATTCCATCTTATCCTTGCTCACTGTTCCTTCTATTACTAACATCTTGCACAGCTGGATGGTACATTTGTTGTAACTGATGAACCCATATTGATACATTACTATTAACTATTATTAACATCCATAGTTTATATATTGGAGTTCCATCTTTGTGTTGAATGAGTTTGCCAAATGCATGATGTCATGTTTCTACTATTACAATGCACAGAATAATTTCACTGTCCTTAGATATACTGCCTCAGAAACCCAAAGAGGGGTCACTATGGGTCAAATCCACTTGACAAAAGTGAGTTTTGTTTTTTGGTTTTTTAAAAAAATATGGTACTTTACCTGTTCTTCCTTTCTCCTGATTTGTATCCTTTTTGATAGTT
>NW_006921982.1:1744880-1761421 GCF_000298275.1 Orycteropus afer afer | reverse complement strand
CGGGATCGGGCAGTGTTTCGTTCTGCTGTGCATGGGGTCGCTATGAGTCGGAAACGACTCGACGGCACTTAACAACAACAACAACAACATATTTCTTGAGTATATTACATGTTGTGAACTTGAGCAAGTTACTTGGTCTTTTTAAGCCTGATTCCTTATCCATGAAATGGATTAGCAAAAACAAATTTCCTGCTCCTCCTTGTTTTGTAGTTTGGATTTAACAGGGTCATTTATGTGAAAAAACTTGAATAAGCTGTAAAGCATTTGACTTAGTGCTATTATAGTCTGTTCTGCTAAATTGGCATTGCCAAGAATATCTGCTTCCTCAAGATTTATTGTGACACTGAAAAAGGCTAAAAAGTAATGTAACATATAGATATTTGGTTGTGAAACACACCGAATGCACATGAATTTCTGTGAAATATGACTTAATGGTGTTGTTTCTGATGTTCAGTGACTTATTCAAAATTCCACTGCTACTCAACAGCCAACCTGACATTAGATAATTTATCATGCTCAAGTATATACTCTTCCTTTCAATATTGACAGATCAAATATTAACATGCAGCCAGAAAGGTTTAACATGAAGACACTGACAGATATGCTTAAACCAAATCAAGAAATGAGGCAATTTGTTTGTTTAGTTGTTTAATATTTTGATGGTTCTTACCCTGATTAATCCCCTAAAAGATCCATGGTGAATAAATCACAATCTATGGATATAGCCAAAAAAAACCAGCCAAGCTCACTGCCAACTCATAACTATCCCCCCCCTTGGGTTTCTGAAGCAGTATCACTAGGGAAGTAGATTGCCACTATATTTAGGGAAATATGCAGGGTTTTTGACATTCCCATCACAATAGTCTTTATGATCACTCTTACAAATTTCCCTTTTGAATTAAATAACACAAAGCAAAATCGTGTCTAAGGCATGTGACTGCTAACCAGAAGGCTGGGGGTTCAAACTCACCAGCCACTCCTTGGAAGGAAGGTTGGGCAATCTACTTCCATAGTGATACCATCTTGGAAACCCAAGGAGGGGTCGCTATAAGTGGGATCCAACTCCACTGCAGTGGGTTTGGTTTTTGGTTTTAAGGAAAATAGTCAATGACAGGTATTTGTTTGACTTTTGATATATTTTAAGTACATTCTCCTTTCTGCTTACTCATAGATCCAGAAAGCAATTTAACATTTAACAAATAACATGATTTCTTTTACCCAGTATTGTTAATTTGTTTTGTCAATTTTGAGTAAATTTGAATATATGATCTTTGAATTTAATTGACTTTTTGACCTGTAAGTTTCAAATCAATTCTAAATTTATCAAATTCTACCATTTTACTTTTGATGAGAATTGTATATTTCCTTTATTGAAACTCTTTAGACCTAAAGCTTTTGGATTTTTTAAACTGTAAAAATTTAACAATAAGTCTATGGCAAGATTACTCATCATATGAAGAAAATCTATTATTTTGTATCAAATCCATTTTGAAACAAATATTTATTCATTTATTTAAAAAATTATATATTGGGTATCTATTGTATGTCAAGCACTGTTCAGAACAGTTGGCACATAGATATGGGGAAAAATTCTGACATACTTGAAGCTAACTTTCTAGTTCTAGGACACAAACAACAAGAAATAAGCATAACATTGAAAAATGTTTTAATTTCATGCTGGTGATGCAACTGAAGTTTTGGTATGGAATCAACATTTCTCATCATTGTTTCTATCAATTTGTGCTGCAAAATTGCACTATCCCAAAGTTTAAATCAGTATCCATGTAATTGGTTCACAATTCCATAATGTGGCAAGTTAAGTTAGAATAAATGCAGTGATTCTCTGTTCTCAGTTGGGTTCCCTCATACTTCTGCCTCAGGTGGTCAATATGCTTTAGGGGAAAATCATTTGGCAAGCTTTTGACTAGGGTATTAGGAACAACTAGGTCACATGTTCCTTATCCCAGCAGGTAGCTCCAAGCAACAAATACAAGGGCAGAAGTATGCATATCCTCTAGAAACCTACACACAAAACTAACACAGAAACATCTCTGTTTAATACTATGGTCAAAATAAGCACAAGAGCACCCCAGGTTCAAGCATTAGGGCTTTAAATAGGTTTTATTACTTGATGGGAGTTGCTGCATAGTTCCATCACAAAATGGCATGAGTACAGGGAGGGAAATAATATTGATAATTTTTGCAGACAGTTTACCATAGATTGGTCTTTCATTCTTCCCTCTCTATAAAATCTGCTTCAAAATATTGATGAAACAAAGCAAACAAAAACAACAACAACAACAAAAAAGCAGTTACTGTTGAGTCAATTCCAACTCATAGTGACCCTATGTGTGTCAGAGAGATTTCAATGGCTAGTCAGAAATAGATCACCAGGCCTTTCTGCTAAGGCATCTCTGGGTAGACTTGAACTTTCAACCTTTCCATTAGCCGTCAAGCATGTTAACACTTTGCATCACCAAGGTACTCCTGAGAGGGCATACTTCCACCTTATCACGTTGAAACTGATCAGGATGCTTCCTGATGTGATACTCTGGTAGGGATTGAATTGTGTTCCCAAAAAAAGTTACTTTGAAATCCTACCCCGTACCTGTAAATATGTTTCTTTTAATGCTATTGAGGCAATACTTATGAGGTTAGTAAGGAAAATTCTAAACCTAATCCCTTCTAAATAATGTCTTATAGAAAAGGAAAACAGGCATAGATATACACACACACACACACACACTCACACACACAGGGTGAAGAGACCATGTAATGAATCCTCTGCAAGCCAAGGAATAGCAAGGAATGTCCAAGACTGCTGACAAGGAAGGATCCTCCCTTAGAGCCAATGCCCTGGATTTGGGCTTCCATACTCCAGAACTAGAAATAATAAATTTATACTCTTTAAAGCTACCCACTGGTGATATTATTATTATTATTACTATTATTATTATTATGGCAGCACTAAGTAACTAAAATAGACTCCTTTTAAAAATATTACACAAGCTAGCACACTTCCTCTGGTCCACTTAGATTTATTTTACTGAATTGTTGACTTATTTTATTGAATTGGAATCTTTAATATCAAAATATATGGTCTTTTCATTTTTAGTTCAATTTTGATTTTCAGCTCATACTACCAGGAATTTTTTAATACCATCTCCTAATTTTGATGGAAAAGAATCTGATTTTTTAACTCGGGTCTTGGTTCCAGTCAACTATGGATCAGAGTTAAAACATGTCTTACCAATCCCCAGTTAGAGGTCCGTCCCTTGTAGAGAGGAGATGTTCTCACAAAAGAGGATATTGACTTTTTATCCTCTGGTTTATAATCATAAGATGATTTCTGCAGACCACATCCTCAGAGGACAGGTTCAGTGTTACAAATTGGGATGTAGTTTGCCCATGTGTATGACAGAGAACTTCCTTTCAAAGAGGAATGTCTTCTTCAGGAGTCTATCTTCATATTCTTAGTTCTTGTCCACCTGGATTAGATGACTAGCTTTGAAAAGTTAATATTTGGCACTTGGATTCTTTTATTCTGGATATTGGACAGGAATAATATAGGATATTGAATGGAAGAATTTGTAGAAGATTATGGAAACTCAGGGTACCCACTAATATTATATCTGGTATTTTGACGCCCATCAATATTTTTATTTATCTTAAGTACATTTTGCTTGTCTTTTACTCACTAATCCTCCAATTTATTGAGCATTAAAAATAAATGGATTTTCTATGATATTTCACTAAGCAAATTAACTTGACTAAAATTTCCACACACAAAAAAAGTCAGGAAAATTGTTAGTTAGATATTTTAAATACCCTGAAACCAATATTTAATTAAATATCTTACTGCACATATGTATTGTATGAAAAGGATAAGATGTTAAGACACAATTTAATAAATTAATATCAATCCTGTTTCTCAGTGTCTAATTAAACATCTAAAGTGGTATTTCAATTAATAAACTCCACTTTAAGTAAGTCAAAGTGAGTGAATTTTGAATTAAATTCATGGCAGATATATAAAATCTAACAAAAAAATAGGAAGTTTTGGAGTATTTTTATTTTTATTTTTGCAGTGAATAAAAGTAATGTTGTCTCCTTTACTCTTTGTGAAATTCAGGGACATGCTTCCTATAGTGAGTACCAAAGAAGACTGTAAACAAGTTACTAATACTTTCATTTAATAAATGGCTTTGGACTGACAGTTACTATTCTGGAACATAGAGCACATTAAATTATTCATGTACAGTTCTCTGGTTTTAGAGAGATCACCATCTTCTGGTAAAGAAACTGACATGAAAAAAGTTAAGATAAAAATGATAAAGGTTAAAATAGAAATATAGGCATAAGAAACAATATATTCTGGGAGTAGAGAGGAGTATTAACCTTGCATAGAAAGCAGAATAAAGTTCCAGAGAAAGGGGGTATTTGAGTCAGTCAAATGAAATTTATTCTCCTAGGCAGTAAAAATGGAAGGAGTTTCCATGAAAAGGAACCAGCACACATGTTAGCATAAAGACAAGAAAGGGCAATGAGTATTCAGAATAAACTTTAATCCAAATTCTGGGAAAGAACAAGGGTGGGAGTGAGGAAATAGCAGAAGATAAGTTTATAATAGAAGTATGAACAAAAAACAATATATTCTGGGGGTCATATGAAAGGTCCCTGGTGTGAATGTCACCAGAAGTGATAAACAGAATGGGATGAATTATTTTGATTTTTAAAATATTATTTTTAACAACCAGAAACAGGTGCCACTGAACACTGCTAAAGGAGCAAGGATGTGGCATATTTTGGCCTCCTATAACTACGCAAGAGAAAGACAGAATCACCATCACCAGCCCAAGGCCTGTTTCCGTGAGGCCAGACATGCTGCCACCCTCCAGCCCTCTTACAAACTTTGACATCACCAGTCCCTCACTCCATCTTATGGCACCCACCACCTGTTTGCTGGGTTCGATAATTCACTGCAGTGGCCACACAGAACTCACAGATTATAGGCTTTATTAGGGAAGCAACAGGCTACAATTGAAGTTCAAGAATGCATTCAGGATAAAGTTCCTCAAACAGGACAGTGTCCCCTCTACTGTTTCCTTAGACACACCTCTCTGGCCTTGGCCTCTTGGCCTGGCCTCTGCCTCTGTGGGCCAGGTAAGCCTGTTACTTTGACCCATGCCTCTTGGCTCCACTGCCTCTGTCTCTCAGTTGGGCATCTCTCTCAACTGGTGCCTCTCACAGCTGGTAGTGAGATTCACCCTCTTCCTCAAGGAGGGCTCATTTTTAAGCCTGGCAGAGTGGCAAAATTAACCAATCCCAATTAACAGAGTTCTGCACACCTGAGAGGGAGTGAACTTTCCCAGAAGATTACTTCTTCTGCTCCAAAAGAAATAATACCCCAGGTGGATGACATTAACAATCAAGAGTTTAAAAGCAGCTACTCACAGTAATCTGGTGGGAATTAAAAAGACTATGGCTAGAAAAGCCATACCATGTAATTCACTACACCACAAACACCCATCAGATATTTAAAAAAAAAAAAAAAGACACAAAAATTGTCAAGGGTATGGAGCACATGTTACATTCAAATATTTCTGATGGGAGTAAGAAATGTACAATCAATGTGGAAAACTGACAGCTTTTGATAACATTAAAAAGTAAATTCACCTTTTGATCAGAAAATCCCATCTTAGGTATTCACCCAAGAGAAATGTAAACATATCCTTATAAATAAAAGGGTCATCAATGTTTACAGTGACTTTTTTCATAATAGTACCCAATTGAATGCAGTATAAGTGTCCTTGAATAGAAGTTGTTGTTGTTGTTTGTTGTTAGGTACCATCTAGTCAGCTACAACTCAGTGACCCCAGGTGCAACAAAATGAAACAATGCCCTATCCTGTGCCACCATCACAATCTTTGCTATGCTTAAACCCATAGTTGTAGCCACTGTGTCAATCATCTAACTGAAGGTCTTTCTCTTTCTCACCAATCCTCTATTTTATCAAACATCATATCCTTCTCCAGGAATTAGTTCCTTCTGAGAAGATGCCCAAAATAGCTGAGTGAAAGCCTGGCCATTTCAGCTTCTAAGAAGCATTCTGGCTATACTTCTCTTAGGACAGAATGGTCCATTCTTCTGGCAATCCATGGTATTTTCAGTATTCTTCTCCAACACACCCAAAGGCATCAATTCTTCTACACTCTTCTTTATTCATTGTCCTAATTCATATGCTTTTACACACATATGAGGTGATTTAAAATACTATGGCTTGAGTTAGGTGTATCTTAGCCTTTAAAGTGACATTTTTGCTCTTGAATGTTTTAAAGAGATCCATGACAGCAGATTTTCCAAGAGCAATACGAAATCTGATCTCTTGACTGCTACTTCCCTGAGTGTTGTTTGTGGATCAAAGTAAAAGGAAATCTTTGACAACTTCAATCTTTTCTCCATTTATCATGATGCTTATTGGTCCAGTTGTGAGGATTTTAGTTTCCTTTATTCTGAGTATTCTACTCTGAGTAGAAATAGTGATAAATAAGTTATGATTTATTCATACAATGGAATACTACAATCTTCAAAAATAAAAATGAATAACCTACTTATAAATACCACATGAATTAATCTAACAAATACTATGATGAACAAAAACAAGCAGACACAAAAGAAATCTTACTGTACGAAGTAATTTACATGAAATTTAAGAAAAAAACTAGGATTGCTATGGGCTATATGAGTGGACTGGATGTGGGATTTTGGGGATTTTTCTAGAATGATTAAAACTTTGTAAATTTTTACTGGTGTCATAACTACATAGAGTATGTAGTTGTTACAACTCATTGACTATTTAAGATCTCTGAATTTCAGTAAATGTAAATGTCATCTCAAGTTTCCAAAAATGACAAGTCATAACTATATAGAGTATGCATTTGTTACAACTCATTGACTATTTAAGATCTCTGAATTTCAGTAAATGTAAATGTCATCTCAAGTTTCCAAAATGACGAGTGTGGCAGCAACATAAAGGCAAATTACAAAAGGAAGAAGTAATAGGAAGGACACCACTGAAGAAAATTTTGGCCTACTACAGGTAAAATAGCTGCAATGATAGCAAATAAGGAGATCAGCTATATTAATTTCTGAGAAAGAAATATATAGTTATGGGGGGTGTTGCATAAGAGAAGAATATTAAGAAAGACATCAATAATAAAACAGATTATAGAGACACTTGAGGTAAAACATCATAATATTAGTGTGATATGTCTTATATTGGTACGTGTTTATTATTCAGGTGCTAAAATATAGCAGTAATTAATGTATTTGAGTAAGGTAAAGAATAAGGTCTTAGTTATCTAGTGTTGCTATAACAGAAATACCACAAGTGTGTGATTTTAATGAATCTTTTTTTTTTTTTTCTCACATTTTAGAAGGCTAGAAATCTGAATTTAGGTCATCAGCTGTCGAAGTCTTTCCCTCTCTGTTGGCTCAGGAGAGGGGTCAGGGTGAGGTTCTTTGTTTTTTATCAGCATCTATTCCTAGATTTCTTTGTGGTCTTCATGTGATGTGGCACCTATTTTCCCCATCAATGTGTGCTTGTCTCTGTTCCTAATCTGCTTTTTTTATATCTCAAGAGTGATTGGGTTAAGGCATACTCTACACTGATACTGTCTTATTGTTGTGTTGTTGTTGTTAAGTGCCGTCGAGTGGTTTCTGACTCATAGTGACCCCATGCACAGCATAACGAAACCTTATGAATGGCAAAAACTGTCTTATTAACATAACAGATATTCCCAAAAGTGATTACATCCACAGGTATAGGGATTAGGATTTACAACACATTATTTTTGGGGAACATAATTCAATCCATAGCAAGGTCTATGTCAGAGACATAAGGAACATCAGGATTTAAGGAACAGATGGAGGAGCTAGTAGGAGAGAGGGAAAAGTAGTTCAGAAAGAATAGAAAATATACAGGATGAGTTTATATTTTGTGATCTGAGGATTATGTTCAGTTGTGTCAACTGCTGGAAAATCATCTCCAGTTCCTGGACTTGAACCAGTGGCCTATCATGTTGTCTGACAATCTTGGGATTTTCCCTTCACAGCCTGTAAGCCAAAAATCTGCAACCTGCTATACTGCCTGCCAATCTTAAATTCATCAGCCCCTGCAGCTGCTTGAGTCATGAGAAGCCTCCAGCTCTCTCCACTGGGTTTGGAAGGCAGAGCTGAAGCCCAAGGTCAAGAGATCTCAACCCAACCACTAGAACCAGTACTTCAAACTCTAGGGTGGCTGCCCTAGAGCCACCACTCTGAATTCAGACTTCTAACCTCCTAAACTGTAAGATAATAAATTTCTGTTTATCCACTTGTATTATTTCTGTTATAGCAGCACTTAAGAACCAAGACAGAATTTGGAACCAAGAGTAGAGTGCTGCTCTAAAAGATACCTATCCTGTGTTAGGATAGGAGCTCTGGTAGCATAGTGCCTAAGGCACTTGACTGCTCACCAGAAGGCTGGCGGTTCAAAACCCACCAGCCACTCCTTAGAAGGAAGGTTGGGCAATCCTACTTCCGTAGTGATACTGCCTCGGAAACCCAAGGAGGGGTCGCTATGAGCCGGGGCTGACTCGAAGGTAAATAACAACAACAACAATCCTGTGTTAGCCAGTTTGGAGTTGGATAACAAGTAGATGCCAGAAGTCTGAGACAAGGTTTGGTACCATGAGTAGATAGGTTGGAGGGTGGTGAGTGAAATAAAGCATTTGTAGAAGGACAGACACTGTATGAGCTCATTACTGTAAAAAGACAAAGAAGGGTTTGTTTAAGAAAGGGAACTTACTTTATAGGTTACCGGGGTGGGGAGAGAAGGGGAGGGATTAAATTCGGGCTAGTTTGGGCCCACACACTGACGTGGGTAAGAGGAGTGATATATGGAAAGAGTCTGTGACCACCACGATAACATTAGGAAAAGGGAGGACGCTGAATTGTGCACATAAGAGATAGAAGACAAATGCTAATACCAACCAGTATATCCACAATACTGCATTACCATTAACAGCAAACACCAGGCTACAGATAAAAACATAAACATCTGAGAAGATCAGATGGGGTCAGTGAACAGGATTATACTTTAGACCGAGGATAGAATCAGTGGAGGCTAATCTTGCACAGATACCAGTGATACAAAATACCCACAATCCTTACAGAAACAACAGAAGACAGACATAGAGTAATCCCTCACAGACACCCAGACACTGTGGAAAGAGATCCAACAGATCTACTGACTCAGGACCATAGTACTGGGGGACACCAGTCTCAACTGGCACAACAAAATACATAAAAGTTTTGTTCCTCATCCTACACTGGTGAGTAGTGACTGGGGTCTTAAAAGCTTTCAAGTGGGCATCTAAGATGAAGCTAACAGTCTCCTATTGTCAGAAGCAAAGAAGAGGGGGAAAAAAAAGGCATTTGGAAGAAATCAGCCCTAGGAAACAATGGCCCTCAAGACCAGAACTAAATGGTACCAGGCTACCAATGCCAATCACTTGGGACAGGATCAAATCTGGAGATCCTGGATTGAATGGAAGAAAAACATGGAACAAAATCCAAAAACTCAATAATGACCACAATTACTACTCAGGATAAAATCTGGTAAGACCCCTAATACTATGGTCCTGGGATACAATCTGGGCTTGGAATAAAACTCACTCCCAGGGGCTGGCTCTCAGCCCAATAGTAAATAAGATGTACACACAGACCAGTCAACCCAGGGTTACGCACCCACATACTCCTCGGACGTGCATTCCTTGGAGTAATCGACCACAGGGCACCAGAGGGGCAACATTCACACAGAGGAAATGCAGGACACACAGGAGTGCATAACTATGAGGGGCACAGGTGGAGAGGAGGTTACTGAGCAGGGAGGGGAGGAGACTGGGTTAGGGTTTGGGATGGTGAATGGGGAGTGAAACTAAATGTACATGTAATGTTGAATGTAAAACAAACTCTGCTTTATAAATTTGCACCTAAAGCAATTGAAAAATAAAAAAGAGTAGGGTGCTGCTCTAAAAGATGATTATAATGTGAAAGCAGGTTTGGAATTGGATAATGAGTAAGATGCTAGAAGTCTGAGACAGAGTTTGGTACCACAAGTAGATAGGTTGGGGGTGGTGGCATATTTGACTTCTACCTTATGGGAATGATTTTTGGGCTGTTGCTGTTGATCCTTCTCTCCCACTTTGTGAAGTTAGAAGAGGTCAGAAGATGTCTCCTCCATGACTTTTTCATGTTATTAGGAGCAGGATTCATTGCAATGGCTCCAGACTCATGGAAACATGGATCTTTGTAAGAGAAAAAGGAAGAGTCCTAGGAAGTGGAACTTTTGATTCTTAGATGGTTAATTTTATTGTTGCCTTTAATGGCTGAAAGGCATCTAAGAGACATTATGCTGCAGCTAAGGAGAGAAAAGCCCTGTTTTGAGTGGCTTTGGGTTCTATCCAGGCTAATTAAAGATGATGTCTGATAGGAGACCAGAGCTTTTGGTTCCACCAAGCCAGAGAACCATGGCCATATACATAGAATGGGAAGATAGTCAAAGTGAAGAGAAGATGAAACTGGAATCTTTTAAAAAGGGTTATGTGTATTGGACTATATGTTTATCTAAATATATTATGGATATTGACCATTCTCTCACCTAGTTGTTTGTTAGAAATGAATATTTGGTATGATAACAGAGAGCATATAAGTCCATCTTCAGTCAATACTTGATTAAAAAGGGAACTAGAATTTGCCTGGAAGAAACACAGGCTTTTGTTTTAAGCCCTGTGTGTAGAGAGTACTTGGAGTTTTGGTAGAAAACCTGAGCTTCACTCAGAACATTTAGAGTCAGGAAATTTGCATTTTAAAAGACATGCAGACCCAGTGAGAACTACTGAGAGAACAGAAGATTTGCATTTGAAGGAAGGTCCTGAAGGGAAAAAAAAAAGGCTGTTCTGCTTTTTGAATTTCAAGCAAGTAGTTTGACTTGGAATGCAACAAGATAGGAAAGTCATGTCCATGAGAAAAACCCTCCCAGGACTGGAAGTTAAAGGAATCTGGGGAGGGGGTAGCCTGGTATGTTGCTCACTTCTGGTGACCATCTGACCCATTGATGAGTAGAAGTGGGGGAAGTGCAATAATTAAGAAACAGGCTGAGTTTGGCACCTGCTGATCTAGCCCATGGAGGTTAGAGATGAGGAAGGGCTGGCTATTCTGAAACACAGGGAGCTGTGTCAACCTCTTGGTATTGACCTAGCCCATGGGGCCTAGGGATAAGAGAGAGAGAGAGAAGGGGCTGGCTGGTTTGAACTGCAAGGAAGTGTGTGAACTTGCAAGTTTGCAATTGGTACCCATGACTTAGCTTGGATTGCTAGGGCTGAGCAGACCAGAACCTGAATTGAATTGAAGAGGGAGATGATTGACACTAACCTGGTATAAATTGCTGTGATTTTATGACTTGTTCTGGACTGGACTTTGCTTATGGATGCAGATGCTCAAAATTCCAAATGGAACAGAAGACTCTTCAGAAAAAAGGGCATGCTATCTCCTCAAAGTGAGGGTTTAACAGGGCTGGGCCACTTAGTAATTGGGTAACTGAAATGGAGATAGACCCAGAAGGAGAATGGCATCATAGATAGTCCACACGTTCAGTCCCTCTTCCAAATGAGATTCTGAGTAACTAGGTAAATTATATACAAATAATGACACCGAAGTGATGAGCAACCAAGGAGAAGATAACGTATCAGATTCACTGAAAGTAAAGAAAGGGAGTAGGTTAGACAACTGGGAAAAATAGGCAGGCCCACCCAGTTGGTGCAGATGGAGAGGACTCATTAGAAATACAAAAGAAGTCGAGGAGGAGGGAAGGAAGAAAAGAAAAATGCAGAACCTATAGGCACTGGAGAATCAGAATAGTCACATCAGGGGTTTTTCAAGGTAAACTGGAGCTTTGAGTGGGAAGTAAGATCTTACTGGGAAATGGATCAAGACCCTCCTTAGCTTGGGCTGCTGAGGAACCCAGAAAGGAGTGCAGGAAATATAGGAGAAGCTCCCTCAGAGTAAGAGCAGGTGCATAGCAGAGGGCTCAGGTCCAACTCTTGGTGACCCTGTTTGGCACAGAGTGGATTTGTGCACTGGAATCTTGCGCTTGATGATCCACCCAGAAAGGGGTGGCCCTTTGTCCTTTGGGCTAACTGCTGGGTTTGAACTGTGGTATTTTGATTGACAACTAGGTGCCATTCATCATCAGACGGTCCTAGAAGAACCCAGGCTGTCCTGCCCGTGCCTGCATCACTGACTGAATTCTCTTGCCCCAAACACAGAAAACTCCTTCTGCCTTTCTATCCGAAGGTTCACTTCTGGTACTTTATTTTATTTTATTTTATTTCTTTTTCCTTTTCTCCTCTGCCTCATCCAATGTTGTTGTTACGTGCAGTGGAGTCAGACCTGACTCATAGCGACCCCTCCTTGGGTTTCCGAGGCAGTATCATTATGGAAGTAGATTGCCCCATCTTCCTTCCGAGGAGTGGCTGGTGGGTTTGAACCACCAGCTTTCTGGTTAGCAGTCAAGTGCCTTAGGCACTACACTACCAGAGCTCCTGCCTCATCCAATAGGAGGAACATATCAAACCTTCACGAGGCAATAGTAGCTACTACACTGAATACCTCACTATTAAAGGGGCAGGGAGGCCACATCTGACTTCTTCTAACAGAACAAGAGGAAGACAAAATCACCATCAATAGCCCAAGGCCTACTCCTGTGAGGCCAAACATGCTGCCTCCCTTCAGCCCTTTCATCAACCCTAACACCAACAGTTCCTTCCACAGCACCCACCACTTTTCTGCTCAGAGTTTGATAATTTGCTGCACTGGCCACACAAAACTCACAGATTATGGGATTTATTAGGGAAGCACCAGGCTACAATTCAAGTTCAGGAACAATGCTCAGTCTCTCTTGGACCACCGTCTCTCAGCCAACAGTCTCAGTCTCTCTCCCAGCAGTGCATGTCTCTCAGTGTCTCTCTCTTAACAATGTGCACCTCTTGGTGTCTTTTTCTCAGCAGTGTGTGTCTCTTTCTCAGAAGCACATGGCTCTTAGGAGCGTGTGTCTCTCAGCAGCACGTCTTTCTCAGCCAGCAGTCAGAGAGAGACTTCTGCCTCTGGGAGGCCTCCTTTTGAGAGTGACCAAACTTACCAATCATAACATCAGAATTCTGAGAGAGAGAGCAAGTACACTTCCCAGAACATTACTTTGTGCCACTATCAACAGAAATACCCCAAGTGGATAACCTTAATGATCAAGAGCCACTCAGTTGCTCAGGACAAATTCCACCACAGAGTTTACAAAGACTTATGTCTAGAAAAGCCATACTAGGTAATTTATTGCATCACACTCACCCAATAGAGAGATAACATCAGTAGCTCCTGAGACACAAAATCAATGACAGATGGTGGATGACATCTGCCCATCCCAACTCCAAATCCTCTTCAAGACAAACAGAGACCGGCACCCACATCCCCACCAGTGATTCCACCAACTCAGAGAGAGCTGGAGAGTGACACAGTACAACTGAGTTAATAATGAAAGAAGTACACCTTTTCCACACTTCCAGATATAGTAAAACATAAAATAAGGGTGAAACAAATCAATACATAACTAACAATTAAAGACAATAACTTCAAAATGTCTAGGAAATAATAGACAACCTCAATTGAGCAAAAAAAAAAAAAAAAAAAGAACAAGATAATAGAAGCAAAAGCCCACACTAAAGAATTATCTTGGAGGAAGAACAAGCAATAGAGATATCTGAGAAGGAATTCAGAAGGTATAATATATATATATATAGATATATAGATATATTACACACACACACACATATATATATACATGTATATATTTGGAAGGAAGACTGGGCATTCTACTTCTGTAGAGATACTGCCTCAGAAACCCAAGGAGGGGTTGCTATAAGTCAGGGCAGACTTGATGGCATTGAGTTTGGCTTAGTTTATACATATATATATATATATATATGTGTGTGTGTGTGTGTGTGTGTGTGTGTGTGTGTGTGTGTGAGTAATCCTCCAAGAGCTCAGGGAAACCATAAACAGAAACAATGGGAAGACAGACAGTATGCTGTAAGAATTCAGGAAAATCATTCAAGAACAAAATAATGAGGTAAATACACAATAACTCATATAAAAACAGGAATCAGAAATCCAGAAGATGAACAACAAACTACAGAGATAGATAACACAGTAGAAGGACAAAATAGTAGACTAGAACTGACTGAAAAATGAATTTCCCAGCTAGAAGACAAATCCCTTGATGCCAGTCTTTATGAAGAAAAATTAGAACAAAGATTTAAGAGAAATGAAGAGAATCTAAGAGTTACATGGGATGACATGAAAAGAAACAAGATATGCCTCCTTGCAATACTGGAACAAAAGGAGGCAAAAAAATAATAATAACAGAAAAAATTGTTGAGGACTTGCTAACAGAAAATTTCACCCATATCATGAGTGAAGAAAAGATATTCATGAAAGAATCCCAATGAACCCCGTACAGGATGACTCTTAAGAGAAAGTCACCAAGACATAACATAATCAGACTTTCAAAAACCAAAGGTAAAGAAACAATCTTGGGAGCAGTTTGAGAAAAATGAAATGTCACCTACATGGAGAATCTATAAGACTAAGCTCTGATTACTCAGCAGAAACCATGCAGGCAAGAAGGCAATGGGACAGCATATATAAAACCTTAAAGGAAAAGAGTTGCCAATCAAGAATTATATGTCCAGTCAAATTGTCCCTCAAATATGAGGATAAAATCAAGACATTCTCAGAAAACAGAATTTAAGGGAATTTGTGAAAAACAGAACAATCTTACAAGAAATGCTAAAGGGAGTCCTTCCAATAGAGAACTCACAACACAGAACAACAAATTAAAATGAAGGTACTGGACACCACCACCTACAAACCAAACCAGAAAAAGATTCTCAAAACAAGCTTATGTGAAAAATGTACATAGAGAAATAAAGGAGTCAATCTGGAGACAACACCAGCAACAAAACAATAAACTTTTAATTTAAAAACTTCCAAATGGACAGGAAGACAGGACAATATCTTTATAGAACAGACTGTTCCAAACATAGGGAGATAAGAATTTACTTCAGGGCAACTACAATGAAAATTAACAATCCTTGTATGCAAACTCAGAAAGAAGAAAAACAAGGGCTTAGTAAGCACAAAGCCAACAATAATGAGGAAAAGGAAAAAAAAAAAAAAACACTTGATAACAAAATTAATTCAACACACAAAAATATTTGGACCAAGGAAATCACCAGCAACACAACAAAAAACACAATAGAATGACAGCAATAAATTCATACCTATCATGAATCACACTCAATGTGAATGAACTAAATGCACCAGTCAAGAGAAAGAGAGTGACAGATTGG
The DNA here is from genome assembly GCF_000298275.1 of Orycteropus afer afer. Taxonomy (NCBI): domain Eukaryota; kingdom Metazoa; phylum Chordata; class Mammalia; order Tubulidentata; family Orycteropodidae; genus Orycteropus; species Orycteropus afer. Next base: position 1,745,918 of record NW_006921982.1, on the reverse strand, counting down.
ATAAGAAAAGAAGACCCATTGATATGCTGCCTACAAGAGAACCACCTTAGACACAAAGATAAAAATAAATTAAAAATTAAGGGTGGAAAAAAATATATCAAGCTAATGGCAACCAAAAAAGAAGAGGAGTGGCAATAGTAATTTCTGATAAAATAGACTTTAAGGTGAAAAACAGCATAAGGGACAAAGAAGGACACTATATTATACTAAAAGGATCAATTGACCAAGAGGACATTACCATAATAAATATCTATGCACCCAATGAAAGAGTTCCAAAATACATAAAGCAAATATTAACTGAATTGAAAGGAAAAATAGATTACTCTACAATAGTTGTAGAAGACTTTAACACACCACTTTCAAGGAGGGCTAGAACAACCAGGAAAAAATCAACAAAGATACAGAACTCAACAACACAACCAACAAACTCGACCTCATAGACATTACAGAACACTCCACCCAACAAAAGCATAATACACATTTTTCTCCAGTGCACATGGATCATTCTCCGGAATAGAGCATATGCTAGGACACAAAACAATCCTCAATAAATTCAATAACATTGAAATACTACAAAGCATCTTCTAAGATCACAATGTTATAAAATTAGAAATTAATAATAGGAAAAGAAATCAAATCTGTTGGAACTGAATGATACACTGCAAAAAAAAACTACTGGGTAAGAGAAGAAATAAAGTTTAAAATAAAAAATATTTCTAGAAACAAATGAGAATGAAAATACAACTTACCAAAACCTTTGGACACAGTGAAAGCAGTAGTCAAAGTCAATTTATAGCAATAAATGCATATATCAAAAAAGAAGAATCAAAATCAACACTTAAACTCAACTCCAACAATTAGAAAAAGAGCAACAAAAGAAACCTACAGTATCCAGAAGTAGGAAATAATAAAGATCAGAGAAGAAATAAATGAAATAGGAAAAAAAAAAAAAAAATAGAGAAAATCAATAACAACAACAACAACAACAAAAGCTGGTTCTTCAAAAAGATTTAAAAAATTGACATACCACTGGAAAAT
>NW_006921982.1:1735098-1744658 GCF_000298275.1 Orycteropus afer afer | reverse complement strand
AGGGCCAGATGGCTTTACTGGAGAATTCTACCAAATATTCGGGGAATATTTGACACCTCTACTACTCAAACCCACCAGCCACTCCTGGGAAGGAAGATTGGGCAATCTACGTCCATAATGATACTGCCTCAGAAACCCAAGGAGGGGTTGCTATGAGTCGGGTCTGACTTGACGGCACATAACAACATAACAACAATACTGCTCATACTATTCCAGAATACAGAAAAAAATGAAATACTCCTAAATTCATTCTATGAAGCAAGCATAACACTGATACCAAAACCAGGTAAAGACATCACTAAAAAGGAAAACTACAGAACCCTATCCCTCATGAATATAGATTCAAAAATCTTCAACAAAATCCTAGACAACAGAATCCAACAACATACCCAAAAAATTATGCATCATGACCAAATGGGATTCAGACCAGGTATGCAAGGAGGGTTCAACATCAGAAAAACAATCAATGTAATCCACCACATACAAAAAACAAAAGGAAAGAAACATATGATCATATCAATCAATGCAGAAAAGGTATTCAATAAAATCCAACACCAATTCCTGTTCAAAACTCTCAGCAAAATAGAGATTGAAGGGAAAATCCTCAACATAATAAAGGGCATATACTCAAAACTGCCAGCCAACAATATGGTTAATGGAGAAAGACTCAAAGCATTTCTCTTGAGAATGGGAACCAGACTAGTATGTCCTCTATTACGTCTATTTAATATTGTATTGGAAGTCCTAGCCAGGGCAATGAGGCAAGAAAGAAATAAAAGGCATCCCATTTGGCAAAGAATTAATAAATCTATCTCTATTCATAGATAACATGATCCTATATAGAGAAAACCCAAGAGACTCAGCAAAAAAATTGTTGGAACTAATAGAAAGTTTCAGGAAAATGACAGGATACAAGGTCAACATATAAAAATCAGTTGAATTCTTCTACATCGACAAAGAGTCCTCTGAAAAAGAAGTAAGAAAAACAATACTATGTTAGGCTGGGTTCTCTAAAGAAGCAAAGCCAGTAAAACTTACAGAGAGAAAGAGAAAGAGAGAGAGGGAAATTTATCTTAAGAAAATGGGTCACACACTTATAGAAGCTGGTAAGTCCCAAGTTCTTGGATTGAACATCTAGCTGGAGGCTTTTCCTGACACACACAGCTGCAGGAGCTGATGAGCTCAAGGTTGGCAGGCAGAATATTGGCTGTTGACTCCAACGAATGACAGATCCAAGATCTTCAGGCCAAATGTTGGATTGTTCACTCATGGACAGTTGTAGACAGCACAACACGATCCTGATCCACAGAAGAGTGTCTCTTTTACTCACTATGTCCATAAAATATATAGGAGGCAGGTCACATCCCTCAGGAAACTTCCTTTCAACAAATTGGCTGTTCAAAACATAAACATCCAATCACATCATGGGAATAACTCACATCACAAATACTTAAACCACTCAGAATTGTGGTCCAGCCAGGTTGACACCCAACTCCAACTATCACAAATACCATTTACAATAGTGTAACAGAGAGATAAAATATTTAGGAATAAATCTTACCAGGAACACAAATGACCCATACAAATAAAATTACAAAACACTACTTCAAGAAACTACAAAAGATCTGCATAAATAGAAGAACATGTCCTGTTCATGAATAGGAAGACTGAATATTGTGAAAATGCCAATATTACCCAAAGCAATCTACACATTCAATCCAATCCCAATCTGAATTCCATCAACATTGTTTAAGGACATGAAAAATCAATTACTAATTTCATATGGAAAGGAAAGAAACCTCAGATAAGCAAAGCACTGCTGAGGAAGGAAAATAAAGTAGGAGGTCTCACACTCCCAGACCTCAAAACCTCCTATACAGCTGTGGAAGCCAAAACAGCATGGTCTTGGTACAATGATAGACAGATAGACCAATGTAACAAATTTGAAAACCCAGAAGTAGACCCATCCATCCATGGGCAGCTGATCTTTGACAAGGGCTAAAGCTCATTAAACATTGGAGAGGTAGCCTCTTTAACAAATGGTGTTGGAAAAATTGGATATCCACTTGCAGAAAAATGAAACAAGACCCATGCCTCACCCCATACACAGAAACAAACTCAAGTTGCATCAAAGATTTAAATGTAAAACCCAAAACTATAAAGTTCACCAAAGACAAAACAGGGGCAAATCTAGGGGCTCTAATTAACGGTATAAATAGACTCACACATAACCTAAAATGTGCAGACAGCAGGAGAGAAACTAATTGACAGGTTCTTTTAAAAATTAAATTTTTATGTGCATCTAAAGACTTCTCCAAAAGGGTAGAAAGAGAACATACAGATTGGGAGAAAATACTTGGTTATGACATATCTGACAAGGGATTTATTTATCTCAAAAATTTATAGAAAACTCCAACACCTCAACACCAAAAAGATAAACAGCCCAATTCAGAAATGGGCAAAGGACATGAACAGACACTTCACTCTTTGGCCAACAAACACATAAAGAAATCCTCATGATCATTAGACATTGTTGTTATGTGCCATCGAGTCGGACCCGACTCATAGCGACCCCTCCTTGGGTTTCCGAGGCAGTATCACTACGGAAGTAGATTGCCCCATCTTCCTTCCGAGGAGTGGCTGGTGGGTTTGAACCACCAGCCTTCTGGTTAGCAGTCAAGTGCCTTAGCCACTATGCTACCAGAGCTCCCCATTAGACATTAGAGAGATGTAAATCAAAATAAGAAGATATCATCTCACCCCAGCAAAATAGCAAAGTTCAACAAAACAGAAAATAACAAATGCAGTAAAGGTTACAGAGAGATTGGAACATTCATACTCTGCTGGTGGGACTGGAAAATGGTATAGCATTTTCTTAAAAAACTGAAAATAGAAATACCATTTGACATAGCAATTCTATTACTAGGAATATATACTACAGAGGTGAGAGACAGGACACAAACAGACATATGCACACCTATGTTCACTGCAGCACAATTCACTATAGCAAAGAGATGGAAACAACCTAAACGCCCATCAACGGATGAATGGATAACCAAAATATGGTATGCTCACACAATCGAATACCATGCAACATTAAAGAATAATGAAGAACACATGACTCATCTCACAACATGGATTAATTTGGAGGATATTATGCTGAGTGAAATAAACCAATCACAGAAGGACAAATATTGTATGACTCCATTATTGTAAAAAGTCAAGGAAAACTTTACTTAGGGAAGGAAATTCATTTTGTTGTTACTGGGGATGGGAAAGAAGAAGAGGTAAAATCTTGGACTAGTTGGGGGTCACATGTTGATTTGAGTGAGGGGAGAGATGGTATGGAAAGAGTCACCAGAGCATGGTGACACTGGTTAAAGGAAAGACACTAAAACATGCACAAAAATTATAGACAACAGAGGCAAATACTATTACATGCACAATACTGCATTACCACTAACACCAAATACCAGGCTACAGATAAATGAATATACAGGTGAGAAGATCAGGTGAGAATTGGCAAACAGGAATATACCCTAAACCAAGGACAGATTTGGCTGAAGATAATCTTACATATGCACTTGTGCTACAAAATTACCTACATACATTACAAAAACAACAGAAGACAGGTTTAGAGTAACTTCTCGGAAACAACCAAACATCTTGTGAGAGAGAATCACCAGGCCTGCAAACTCAGGACCATAGTCTTGGGGGACATCATGCTCAATTGGCACAGCATAGTACGTAAAAATCTTGCTCTACAATCTACTTTGGTAAGTAGCAACTGGGGTCTTAAACATTTTCGAGGAGCCATCTAAGATGGAACTATTGGTCTCCTCTCATCTCAATCAAGAAGAGTGAAGAAAATCAAAGGCATCTGGAAACAATTATTCCAAACATAAGATGGACAACAAGAACCCCATCCTTCAGGACCCTGAGACCGCAAGAACTAGATGGTACCCAGCTACCAATGCCAACTGCTTAGAAAGTGATCAAACTGGAGATCCTGCATAAAGTGGGAGGAAAACTGTGGAGCAAAATTAAAAAACACAAGAGTGACCAGAATTACTGGTCGAATAGAGACTCATAGAATTCTTGAGGCTATGGCCCCAGGTTACCCTTCAGGCCTAGAAATGGACTCACTTCCATGGATTGGATCTCAGTCCAACAGTAGGAAGACTTGCATGCAGAACACCTACCCCAGGGTGATGCACCCACCTACTCTAAGGAGATGCACCTCTTAGATCAATTGGCCATGAGACACCAGAGGGACAGCATTCATATAGAGAGAAATCTGGACAGAATGGATAAATAAGAAGGGCACAGGGAGGTGGGAGTCACAGGGAGGAGAGAGGAAGAGAGATTTTTATGGTTGTGGATGCTAACTGGAGCCATGAAATCAACTGTGCATGAATTGATGAATGAAAAAATTTGCTTTGTAAGTTTGCACCCAGAGCACAATAAAAATAAATAAATAAAATAGAGGTAAAGACATGAAGTGGCTGACTTACATGCTTTCATAGCTGTGATTATACTAAAAATAAGATATAAATGGGGCTAATGTGTTTTCTGTTGTAAGCATGTTAGTTGTATCATTTTAGCTGCAAGTATAACTCTATCATTTTCTTTATTTAGAGATTATGTATGGTTTAAAAAGATGTGTACAGGTACCATGTTGAGGACTGGACTGTGATGGTTAAGGTTGTACGTCAGCTTGGCTGAGCTGTGATTTTGAATAGCTTGGCAACTGTAGATAGTTATTCCCTAGGATAAGATTGGATAGGGGGGCATAGAGCCTAAGGCATTTGACAGCTAACCAGAAGGCTGGTGGTTCAAACCCACCAGCTGCTCCTTCGAAGGAAGATTGGGCAATTTATGTCTGTAGTGATACTGCCTCAGAAACCCAAGGAGGGGTTGCTATGAGTCAGATCTGACTCCACAGCAGTAAGTTTATTAAAGTATAATCACCTCCATGGTGGAATATATTGTGAGCAGCTAATTAGCTGAAAGGGAGTTGACCTTAGTATGTTACCTCTTTGCAGTATATACAGAGAAGCTTTGGGCAAGTTTGCTAGCCTTTAGCAAATTTTAGGATCCTACGTTTAGCCAATCATCATCACTGGCTCCTGGATTTGAACTAGTGGCCTGTTACGTGGTTTAGCAATATTGGGATTACGGTCTATAAGCTGACATTCTACAGCCTGCTCTACTGTCTGACAATCTTGGGTTTGTCAGTCCCTGCAGCTGCATGAGTAAGGAGAAGCTTCCAGCTTGCTTCAGTGGGCCTGTCAAGCAAAGTTGAAGCCCAAGTTCGAGAGACCTCTCTCTACCCAGCCCCTAATGCAAGGACTTTGAACTCATACTTCTAATCGACTTCCCCTAGAGGGAGCACTCTGAATCAGATTTCTAGCTTCCTAAACTATGACTCATTTCCGACTCCTCAGCAGTGAGTTTGTTTTTTTTAAAACTATAAGAGAAGAAATTTCTGTTTGTTAAAGCCATCTCCTTGTGGTATTTCTGTTATAGCAACAATAGAGAACAAAGACAGTGAGTTTTGAAATGTACCAAATAAAATCTGATGGGCTTACATAATACTAATATGTAAAAGAGATTCCTCTGAACTATATTTAGCAACAGAAGAATGAGTCTTTTAAATGGGCTTTTAAAAGAAAATCCTTTGTAGTACTAATGCTTTTCTTACAGAATTTCTATTGACCTCTAATCTTTGCTCTGTTACAAAATTTAAGAGGTAATTCTGAGAACTCTAGCTTTTACTTTAAAATGAGATATTTCTTATGACAAATATATTTCTCTTATTAAAATTGACTTCCAGAGATAATGAGATTGTTCTTAATGAACTCAATCAACATATAAATAACTGAAATAGTGAATCATACTTGTTTTTGTATACTGTATTTTTGTTTGTCTCAGAAGTTATTTATCAAAACAATATGATTAGTCATATCATAGTATGGAAGTTGTTAATGAATGAATGGGACATATTCTAATAGAAATTCAAAAGTGAGATTTTGAATTGTATATTTTCTGATGAGCTTTTGATGGTTATAATCTAGTTTTGGGGACTGGATGGGCCTGTGTTGACTTGACAGCTGTAGGATTGGTTTTGCCTATGTTCTTAAGCAACTTTTTTTGGGGTAAAAAGCGTACAGTCAAATAAAAACAAGAACAATATGCTATTTTAGTCTAAGTGATATTTTCTGCATATTTTTACTGATAATTTCGAGTTGTTGACACATGTTATATGAAGCATTGTTGCTATTTGGTGCTGTAGAGTCAGTTCCAACTCATAGTGACTCTGAGTACAATAGAATGAAACAAAGCCCTGTCAGACAGCATCCTCACACTCCTTGCTATACTTGAAATCATCATTGCAACCTTGGTGTAAATCCATCTTGTTGAGAGTCTTCCCCTTTTTCTCTGATAATCTACTTTACCAAGCATGATATCCTTGGGACTGATCCCATGTCTGACAACATGACCAAAGTCGGTAAAACAAAGTCTGGTCATTCTTGCTTTCAAGGAACATTTTGGCTGCACTTCGTCCAGGAAAAGTTTGTTCTTTCTCCTGGCACTCCATGGTATTTTCAGTACTCTGCCAACACCATTCAAAGGCATCATTCTTTGGTTTCCTTATTCATTGTGCAGCTTTCAAATACATATGAGATGATTGAAAATACTATGGTTTGGGTTTGGTGCACCTTAGTCTTCAAAGTGACATCTTTGATCTTAAATGCTGCTTTAAAGAGGTCTTTTGCAGCAAATTTGTCCAGTATAATATGACGTCTGATGACTTGACTGCTGCTTCCATGGGTGTTGATTGTGGATCCAAGTAATATATAAACTTTGACAACTTCAATCTTTTCTCCATATATCTTGATGTTTATTGGTCCAGTTGTGAGGTTTTTTTGTTTTGTTTTGTTTTCTTCATGTTGAAGTATAATTCATAGTGAAGAGGATAGTCTTTGATCTTCATCAATAAGTGCTACAAGTCCTCTTCACTTTCAGCAAGCAGGGTTGTGTTGTCTGTTTATCACAGGCTGTTAGTAAGTCCCCTACCAAGGTTAACAGCACCAAGTTGCATTCTTCATATACTCCAGCCTCTGAGATAATTTGCTCTGCATACACATTGAATAAGTATGGTGAAAAGATACAATGCTGATACATACCCCTCCTGATTTTAAACCATGCAGTATCCCCTTGTTCTGTCTCAAGGATAGCCTCTTGGTCTATATATAGGTTCCTCATAAACATAATTAACTGTTCTGGAATTCCCATTCTTTGCAAAGTTAGTCACAATTTATTGTGATCCAAAGAGTTGAATGCCTTTGCATAGTCAGTAAAAACCAGGTAAACACATTTCTGCTGGGGATGGAGGCTGCTTTTTGCTTGGGGGCAGCTCTATTTTAAGGCCAAGGCCTGAAGTAGTCAGGCATAGGGCTCAGTGGCTGTTTTTTGCTTGGAGGTGGCTCTATTTTAAGGATGGGACACAAAGTAGGCAGGTATGTGGCTCAGGGGCTGCATTTCACTTGGGAGCAGCTCTGTTTTTAGGCCAGTACCCAAGGTAAGCAGGTGCACAGCGGTTAAGAATAACTAAGGGAGATGAACTTGTCTGTCAGTTTGATGTTCTGTGGTGGCTTACATGTTGCTGTGAGGTTGGAGGCTCTGCCACAGGTGTTGCAAAATGCCAACAAGGTTACCCATACTTGACAGGCTTCTGTGGAGCTTTTGTACTATGACAGACTCAGAAGAAGGAAGAGGCCATCCATTTCTCAAACAATTGGCCATTGAAAACCTTATGAATAGCAATGGAATACTGTGTTATATGTTACTGGGAAATTTTATGAATAGCCCTGAAACATTGTCTGATATAGTGCCAGAAGATGAGCCCACCAGGTCAGAAGGCACTCAAAATTTGATTGGGGAAGAGCTGATGGCTCAAAGTAGAGATGAACTTAACAATATGGATATCAAGTAATGCTTTTGGGACCTCCACTGGATGATGTGGCATGACTCAAAATGAGTAGAAACAGATGCAAACATCCATTAATAATTGGAACATGGAATGTATGAAGTATGAATCTAGGAAAATTGGAAGTTGTTATAAATGAAATGGAATGCATAAAGATCAGTATCCTAGGCATTAGTGAATTGAAATGGACTGTTTTTGGCCATTTTGAATAAGACCATCATATGATCTACTATGCTGGGTATGACAAAGTGAAGAGCAATGGTGTGACATTCATTGTCCCAGACTGTTTCAAGAGCTGTCCTGAAGTAAAATGCTGTCAATGATAGGATAATATCCATACATCTACAAAGAAGACCAGTTACTACTACTTTTATTCAAATCTATACACTAACAACCAAAGCCAAAGATAAGGAAAATGAAGATTTTTACCCACTTCTGCAGTCTGAAATTGACCAAACATGCAATCAAGATGTGTTGATTATCACTGGCAACTGCAATGTAAAAGTTGGAAACAAAGAAGAGTTACTTGTCGTTGGAAAATATGGCCTTGGTGATAGAAATAATGCTGGAGATCACATGATAGAATTTTGCAAGACCAATGACTTATTCATTACAAATACCTTTTTTCAACAACATAAGTGATGACTATACATGTGCACTTCACCAAATGGAATACATGGGAATCAGACTGACTACATCTGTGGCAAGAGGCTATGGAAGAGTTCAGTATCTTCAGTCAAAACAAGGCCAGAAGCTGATTGTGGAACAGACCATAAACTTCTCACATGCAAGTTCAAGTTGAAGTTGAAGACAATAAAAACAAGTTCATGAGAGTCAAAACATGACCTTAATAATATCTGTCCTGACTTTAAAGACCATTTAAAGAGTAGATTTGATGCACTAAACACCAGTGAACAAGAACCAGAGAAATTGTGGGATGACATCAAGAACATCACCTGTGAAGAAAGCAAGAGGTCACTAACAATACAAGAAAGAAAGAAAAGACCAAAAATGGATGTCAGAAGTGACTCAGCAACTTGCCCTTGAGTGGAGCATAACTAAAGCAAATAGAAGAAAAGATAAGATAAAAGAGCTGAACAGGAGATTTCAAAGAACAGCTCAAGGAGACAGAGCCAATTACCATAATGAAATGTGCAAAGATGTGGAATTAGAAAACCAAAAGGGAATAACACACTCAGCAATTCTCAAGCTGAAAGAACTGAAGAAAAAATTTAAGCCTGGAGTCACAATATTGAAAGATTCTATGGGAGCTCTGGTGGGGTAATGCCTAAGGCATTTGACTGCTAACCAGAAGGCTGGTGGTTCAAACCCACCAGCCACTCCTCAGAAGGAAGTTTGGGCAATCTACTTCCCTAATAATACTTCCTCAGGAACCCAAGGAGTGGTCACTATGAGTCGGAACCAACTCACTGGCAGTGGATGTTTTATGGGCAAAATATTGAATGATGCAGGAAACATCAAAAGAAGAGGGAAGTAACACACAGAGTCACTGTACAAAAAAGAATTGGTCTATGCTCATTCATTTCAGGAAGTGGCATATGAACAA
>NW_006921982.1:1724547-1734998 GCF_000298275.1 Orycteropus afer afer | reverse complement strand
GAGATGTTTCAACAAACAGATTCTGTGCTGGAAGCACTCACTTGGCTATACCAAGAGGTCTGGAAGACAGACATCTGGCCAACTGCCTGGAACAGATCCATATTGTACCCATTCCAAAGAAAGCTGATCCCACAGAACGTGGAAATTATCAAACAATATCATTAATGTCACATGCAAGTAAAATCTTATTGAAGATAATTCAGAAATGGTTGCAGCAGTATATTGCAGAGAGCTTCCAATAATGCAAGCTGCATTCAGAACATGATGTGGAATGAGGGATATTATTGCTGATGTCAGATCAGCAAAAGCAAAGAAAGCAAAGAATACCAGAAATATGTTTATTTGTGTTTTTTGACACAAGTAAAAGCATTTGGTTGTGTGGATCATAACAAATTATGGATAACATTGAGAAGAATGGGAATTCCCAAACACTTGATTGTACTCATGAGGAACCTGTACCTTGACCAGGAGGCTGTCATTCAAACAGAACAAGGGGATACTTCATGGTTCAAAATCAAGAAGGGAGTGCATAAAGGTTGTATCCTTTCACCATACTTATTCAACTTTTATTCTGAGCAAATAATTCGAGAACCTGGATTACATGAAGAAGACCATGGCATCAGGATTGGAGGAAGAATCATTAACAACCTGAACTACACTGGTGACACAACTTTGCTTGCTGAAAATGAGGATGACTTGAAGCACTTACTGATGAGGATTGAAGAATACAGTCTACGGTATGGATTACACTTCAGTATAAAGAAAACAAAAATCCTCACAACTGATTCAATAAATAGCTCCATGATAAATGTAGAAAAGATTGAAATTGTCAAGGATTTCATATTACTTGGTTGTGTAATCAACACCAATGGAAGCAGCAGTCAAGACATCAGATGACGTAGTACATTGGGCAAATCTGTCACAGAACACCTTTCAAGTGATGAATAGCAAAGATATCTCCTTGAAGACTACGGTGCGCCTAACCCAAGACATGTTACCTCTTATTCATGTGAGAGCTGGACAGTGAATAAGGAAGACTGAAGAAGAGTTGATGTTTTGAGTTGTGGTGTTGCAGAGGAATGCTAAGAGTACTATGGCCTGCTAAAGGACTAACAAAACTGTCCTGGGAGAAGTGCAGCAAGAATGCTCCTGGGAAGAAAGAATGGTTAGACTGTGTCTCACCTACTTTGGTCATGTTATCAGAAGGAAATATTTTCTGGAGAAGGATATCATACTTGGTAAACTGGAAGGTCAACAAGGAAGGGGAAGGTCTTCAATGAGATGGATTGACACAGGGACTTCAATGATGGGATCAGGTATAGCAAGGATCAGGAGGCTGGCACAGGACTGCACAGTACTTTGTTCTGTTGTGCATAGGGTCGCTGTGAGTCGGAGATGACTCAACCTAACAATAACAACAACATATTTCTGGCATTCTTTGCTTTTACCCAAGACCCTTCTAAAATCAGCAATGATAGCCTTATTCCATATCCTCTTCTGAATCCAGCTTGAATTTTTGGAAGTTCCTTTTCAATATACTGCTGTGACCATTTTTGAATTATCTTCAACAAAATTTTACTTGTCTGTGATACTAATGATATTGTTCACTACTTTCCACATCCTAGGGGATCACCTTTTTTGGAATGGGCACAAACATGGATCCCTTAAGTCAGTTGGCAAGGTAACTGTCTTTCAAATTACTTAGCATAAACAAGTAAGTGCCTCCAGTGCTGCCTCCATTTTTGGAAACACTTCAATGGTCATTCGATCAGTTGCTGGATCCTTTTTTCTTCCAACTCCTTCAGTGCAGCTTGGACTTCCTCCTTCAGTACCATTGCTTCTTGATCATATGCCACCTCCTGAAATGGCTGAATGTTGATCAGTTCTTTTGGGTACAGAGATCATGTTTATCCCTTCCATCTTCTTTTGACGCTTTCTACATCATTCAATATTTTGCCCATAGAGTCCTTCAAGATTGCAATTTGAGGCTTTAATTTTTCTTCACTTCTTTCAGCTTGAGAGATGCTGACCACATTCTTCCCTTTTGCTTTTTTAACTCCAGGTCTTTGCACACTTCATTATAATAATTTACTTTGTCTTCTCAAGGTATTTTTTGAAATCTTCTGTTCAGCTCTTTCATCATTTCTTCCTTTTTCTTTAGCTAATCTCCATTCAATGTTTTCAGCAGTATATTGACAGAGAACTTCCAGAGGTGCAAACTGGATTCAGAAGAGGACGTGGAACAAGGGATAACATAGCTGTTGTCAGATGGATCTTGGCTCAAGGCAAAGAATACCAGAAAGATGTTGACTTGTGTTTTATTGACTATACAAAGGCATTTGATTGTGTGGATCATGACAAATTATGGATAACATTGAGAAGAATGGGAATTCCCGAACACTTGATTGTACTCATGAGGAACCTGTACCTTGACCAGGAGGCTGTCATTTGAATGGAACAAGGGGACACTGCATGGTTTAAAATCAAGAAGGGAGTGTGTCAGGGTTGTATTCTTTCTCCATACTTATTCAATCTATATGCTGAGCAAATAATCTGAGAAGCTGGACTATATGAAGAAAAACATGGCATCAAGATTGGAGGAAGAATCATTAACAACCTGAGATATGCAGATGATACAACTTTGCTTGCTGAAAGTGAGGATGACTTAAGGCACCTACTGATGAAGGTTGAAGAATACAGTCAGCAGTATGGATTACATCTCAATATAAAGAAAACAAAAATCCTCACAACGGGACCAATGAGCAGCATCACAATAAATGGAGAGAAGATTGAGGTTGTCAAAGAATTCACATTGTTTGGTTCTACAATCGATGCCAAAGGAAGCAGCAGTCAGGATATTAGATGATGTGTAGCATTGGGAAAGCCAACTGCGAAGGAACTGTTTCAAGTGCTGAGGAGCAAGGATATCTCCTTGAGGACTAAGGTGCGCCTGACACAAGCCATGATATTTACAATTGCCTCGCATGCATGTGAGAGCTGGACAATGAATAAGGAAGACCGAAGAAGAGTTGATGCTTTTGAGTTGTGGTGCTGGCGGAGAATGCTGAAAGTACTATAGACTGCTAAAAGAACTAACAGATCTGTCCTGAAGGAAGTGCAGCCAGAATGCTCCTTGGAAGCAAGAATGGCCAGACTTCGTCTCACCTATTTTGGTCATGTTGTAAGAAGGGACCATTCCCTGGAGAAGGATGTCATGCTTGGTAGGGTGGAGGGTCGATGAAGGAGGGGGAGGCCTTCAGTGAGATGGATTGACATGGTGGCTGCGATGATGGGCTCAAGTATAGCAGGGATTGTAGGGCTGGTGCGGGATCGGGCAGTGTTTTGTTCTGCTGTGCATGGGGTCGCTATGAGTCGGAAATGACTCGAGGGCACCTAACAGAAACACCAACACTCTCCATTCAAAAGCAAATTTCAGTAACTTCTGATATCTACTTTGGTCTTTTCTTCCTGTCTTTTTAATGGGTATTTGTTTTCTTTATGCATAATATTCTTGATGTCATCCCTCAATTTACCTGGTTTTCAGTATGAGTGTTCAGTGGGTCAAATCTGCTCTTCAGATGGTCTCTAAATTCAGATAGGATATAAACAAAGTCACATTCTGGCTCTTGTTGACTTGTTTTAATTTTCTTCAGCTTTACTTGAACTTGAATATGAATGATTGATTATTTCAGAGTCAGCTCCTTGCCTTGTTTTGACTGAAGATATTGAGATTTTCCATCACCTCTTTCCACAGATGTAGTAGATCTGATTCCTGTGCATTCCATCTGGTGAGGTCCACATATATAGCCACCATTAATGCTGTTGAGAAAAGGTGTTTGCAATGAATGAGTGGTTGTTCTTGCAAAATTTTTTCGTGTGATCTCCAGTGTCATTTCTTTCACAAAGGACATTATTTTCTAACCACGGATGATTCTTTGTTTCCAGCTTTCACTTGCCAATCACCAGTGTGGTAATTAAGTTTGTGTCAACTTGGATGGGCCTGGTTGAGTGGCTGGGCAACTCGATGTAGTATTCCCCGTGATAAGACTGGTCATCAACTCCATGGTGTAATCTACTGTGAGCAGCTGAGTAGCTGTCTTAGGGATGTTCTTTACTTCCTTTATATAAGAAGCAACTTTGGAAATGGTCCCTAGCCTATGGCATGCTTGAACCCTGTATGTAGCCATGTCATTGTTCAGCAGCCTGCCATACTCTGCCAACCTTGGGACTTAAAATGGATTTGAATTAATGGCCTGTCATGTGGTTTGGTAACAATGGGACTGTGCCTTTTTACTTGTCAACCTTAGGCTTGTCAGTCTCAGCAGCCAATAGTTATCTATGTGAAGAAAAACCTCCAGCTTCAGTGGGCCAGGAGCAGGAGGCAGATCTGAAGTCCAAGGTTGAGGGGCTTTCTCCCACTCCTAGAACCTAGCACTTTGAACTCAGACTTAAAGACTCAAAACTGTAAGAGAATAAACTCCTTTTTGTTAAATCCATCCCATTTGTAGTATCTCCTGTTAGAGCAGCACTAGGTTATCAAAACAGCCAATAATTATTAATACATCTTAACTGCATGTTTGATCAATTTTAGACTGCAGAAGTTGATAAAAATCTTTAATTTCCTCATGTTTGTTTTTTATGGTTGGTATGTAAATTTAAATAATAGTAGTATTAATCAGTCTTCTTTGTAGTCATATGGATATTATCCTATAACTGACAGCATTGTGCTTTAGGATAGATTTTGAAACATTCTTTTTGACAATGACTGTGATGTTATTTCTCTTCAATTTGTGATTCCTAGTATAGTAGACCATATAATTGACTGATTCAAAATGGCCAAAACAAATTCATTTCAGCTCACCAATGCCTAAGTTATTGTTCTTTATATGTTCCATTTCATTTTTGACAACTTCTAGTTTTCCTGGATTCATACTTTGTACATTCCACATTCCAATGTTTGTAGCTGCTTATTCCCATTTTGAGTTATGCCCAATCAACAAATGAAGGTCCCCATAGCTTTACTCTATCCAAGTCATTAATATCTACTTTGAAGTCTACTTTGAGGAGTCAGTACTTCCCCAGTCATATTTTGAATGTTTTCCAACCTGAAGGGCTCATCTTCAGCATTATATCAGACAATATTTCAAGGCTATTCATAAAGTTTTCCAGAAATATATCAGACAGAGCTTTACTGTTATTCATAAAGTTTTTACTGGCCAATTTTTTCAGAAGTGGTTGGCCCCATCCTTCCAGTCTTTCTTAGTCTGAAAGTTCCACTGAAACCTGTCCATCATGGGTGATCCTACAGATACTTTAAATACTGGTGGCATAGACTCCAAGGTCACAACAACAAGCAAGCCACTATGGTAAGACAACTGACAGAAGAGTGGTGGTATGAGGAATTAATAAAACAAATATATGCTATCTAATATTCATTCTCCTTAAGTTGTGACTTTTATAAATGCTACAGTCAACAAAATTTGTGTCTATTTGTATTAATTTTGTGACTTTTAAAGATATTCTATTTAAAGATTAAATTTCTTCATGTCTCTAGAATATGAGCAAAGAAGAAGGTAATGGTATAGTTTGAATCTTCTGTTAGAAGTAATTTCATCTTATATGACAAATTTGTTGTTGTTGTGTGCCATTGAGTCGGACCTGACTCATAGCAACCCCTCCTTGGGTTTCTGAGGCAGTAACACTACAGAAGTAGATTGCCCCATCTTCCTTCCGAGGAGTGGCTGGTGGGTTTGAACCCCCAGTCTTCTGGTTAGCAGTCAAGTGTCTTAGCCACTATGCTACCAGAGCCCCTATGACAACTTTCGTATGACTCTAAATATTCTATGGTAATAAGAGCTCTATCAGTGAAGTACTTATAAGTTTACTCTGATCAAAGTGATTAAATTAATCACTGTGCTTGAGATGAAAATAGTCAGATTGCTACAGGACAATTATTAATAAGTGGTAGAAAATTCTATACATTACATATATATATATATATATATATATATTATCACCTGCAATACTGTGGAAATAACCATGGAAAAACATACATTACATTAGTGTAGTGAAGGCTCTCAAGATATCAACATATAAAAATGGTATCTTGTTAAATGTACCAATTGTATATATGCATATGATGTAATACAATGCAGACATTTGAAATGATGACTATGATATTACATAAAATGAATTAATAATATATTTGTAAGGGGAAAATATCCAATTTCAGTTACTTTAGAGGGAAGACCAATTTCTACTCAAATAACAAGTACCTTGCAAGTGTAACTTTCTATGTCTTGATCCCCATTGGACAAAGAAATTTCCAGTTCTCTAGCTTTATAATGTGTGCTTAGATTTAAAACCAATTCAAATGGGGAAGAGAAAATTTTCCACCACTTGAACTAATACTTTGTTCCTTACATCTTTCATATATTTTCCACAATTTATTCAGGAATAGAGTAAGAAAGTATTGTCCAAATAATTGGTCCCACAGGTGTTTTAAAAATTCCATTGCAAATGAAATTTACAGAATATTAAATTTGGAAGAAGCCTTAGAAACACTATAGTTTTGCCTGTTATTTTACTGACAGGGAGATCAAGGGACTGACCTGTTGAATTATACTGTCTTGCACAGTTGATGGTGCTTGGGTCTAGAATTCAAAACTAAAACATTGTGCAAAACCCATTGTAGCCTTTAAATATGAAATGCAAAACTCATAGAACTTTATTGGAAAATTGATACAACTGAAAATTTCTCACAGTCACAGTGGGAAACTTTATTAAAACTCTCAGAAAAGAACAGATACTTTAGGAAAACACAAGTAAATAAAGAATGTTTTTAATTAAAGAAATTTAACATGATTATATAGAATATCTATGTAGACACATCTCACTCACTGACATTGAGTCGAATCTGACCCATAGTGACCCCTCCTTGGGTTTCCGAGGTAGTATAATATGGTAGTAGATACAGCACTCTATAATTACTAACAAAGAAGTATGTGTCATTTTCAAATATTCATTGAACATTTACAGAATTAGATCAGGCAGTAGATTTGAAAAAAATTTCAGCAAGTTAAAAAAAAAAAAAAAGACAATTCTTCCAGATCTCAGTCTCGACATAAAAGGCTATATAAATTTTGGATTAGCATTTAAAAAAAAATAATAATAATCTATATACCTCTTGGAATGTATATATAAGCAATTCAAACTTAAAAATTATGGACAACCTAATCACTAAATATCGCTATCAAGAACTTTGTGGTGTGGCTAAGGTAGTATTCAGTGAAAAATTATTAGCTGTAAGAATATTCATTAAAAAACAAAAATAAAAGAAATAAAATAATTTTGTTAGAAAAATAATGAAAGATGAGTGCAATATTAATCACAAAAATGATGTTATTGAAAGAAATAATGAAGAGAAACAAATAAATAAAAAGCCACATGTTCGATTTGTAAACATCTGACTCATATGATTACAAAAGAAAAGGACAAAAGGACAGGGACAAGAGAAAACAGAAGTAAATATTCTAAATGTAAACATTATAGAAGAATATTATATAAAACTTGAATTTTGATGAATATACATACCTAAAAAATGGATACATTTCTTGAAAATATAATTTCATAAATTAGAATACCTGAATTAATTAAATACCATAATGTTTTTGTTGTTAGGTGCCATTGAGTTGGCTCCAACTGACAGTGACCCTATATACAACAGAATGAAACACTGTCTGGTCCTGTGCCAGCCTCATAATCCTTGCTATACCTGAGCCCATAGTCACAGCCACTGTGTCAATCTATCTTGTTGAGGGCCTTCCCCTTTTTTGTCAATCCTCCACTTCACCAAGCATGATATTCTCCTCCTGGGAATGGTTCCTTCTAACATGACCAAAGTAGTTAAGAGGACACCTGTCCATTCCTGCTTCCAAGGAGCATTCTGGCTGCAGTTCTTCTAAGGCAGATCTGTTAGATTTTCTGGCAGTCTATAGGACTTTCACTATTCTTTGCCTACATCACAACTCAAAAGTTATTATTCTTCAGTCATCCATACTCATTGCCCAGCTTTCATATTCATATGAGGCTATTGAAAATACTACAGATTGGGTTAGGCTCACCTCAGTCTTCAAAGACACATCTTTGCTCTTCAACACTTTAAAGAGGTCTTTTACAGAAGATTTGCCCAGTGCAACACATCATCTGACTTCATGACTACTGATTCCATTGGTGTTGATTGTGGAAAGAAGTAATATGAAATCTTTGACAATTTCATCTTTTCTCCATTTATCATGATGTTGTTTACTGGTCCAGTTGTGAAGATTTTTGTTTTATGTTGAGGTGTAATCCATACTTCAGACTGTAATCTTTAATATTCATTAGTCAATGCTTGAAGTCATCCTCACTTTCAGCAAGCAAGGTTGTGTCATCTGTATATCATCGATTGTTAATGAGTCTTCCTCCAATTCTGATGCCATGTTCTTTTTCACATAGTGCAACTTCTCAAAGTATTTGCTCAGCATACAGATTGAATAAGTATGGTGAAAGTATACAACCTGACACACTCCCTTCTTGATTTTAAAACATGCAGTATCCCCTAGTTCTGTTTGAACATCAGTCTTCTGGTCTGTGTACAGATTCCTCATGAGCACTATCAAGTGTTCTAGAATTCCCATTCTTTTCAATGTTATCCATAATTTATTATAACCCACTCAATTGAATTCTTTTGCATAGTCAATAAAACACAAACATCTTTCTGGTATTCTTTCCTTTGAGCCAGGATCTATATCACATCAGCAGTGATATCCCTCATTCCATGTCCTCTTCTGAATACAGCTTGCATTTCTGGAAGTTCCCAGTCAATACACTGCTGCAACCATTTTTGACTTATCTTCAGCAAGATTTTACTTGTGTGTGATATTAATGATATTGATCAGTAATTCTACAATCTATGGGATCACCTTTCTTTGGAATGGATACAAACATGGATCTTTTCCAGTTAGTTAGCAAGGTAGCTGTCTTCAAAATTTCTTGGAATAGACGAGTGAAAGCTTCCAGTGTAGCATCCATTTATTGAAACATCTCAATGGATGTTCCACCAATTCCTGGGGCCTTATTCTTTGCCAACTCCTAAGGGCAGCTTCAACTTGTTCCTTCAATACCATTGGCTCTTGACCATATGCCACCTCCTGAAATGGACAAACATCAACCAAATCTTTTTGGTACAATGACTTTGTGTATCCCTTCCATCTTTTTTTGATATTTCCTGAATCATTCAATATTTTGCCCATAGATTCTTTCAATATTGCACCTTAAGTCTTGAATTTTTCTTTCATTCTTTCAGCTTAAGAAACACTGAACATGTACTTCCCTTTTGGTTTTCTAAGTCTAGATTTTGCACGTTTCATTATAATAATTGACTTTGTCTTCTTGAACTGCTCTTTGAAATCTTCTGTTCAGCTCATTTATCTTTTCATTTCTTCCATTTTTTTTTTAACTACTCACCATTCAAGAGCAAGTTTCAGAGTCTCTTCTGACATCCTTTTTTTTTTTTTTTCACCTTTCCTGTCTTTTTAATGACCTTTGGTTTTCTTCAAGTATGATGTTCTTGATGTCATCCCACAATCCCTCTAGTTTACAGTCATTGGTTTACAAAGTCCTGGAACACTGTCGAATATAGTGCCAGAAGATGAGGCTTTCATGTCAGAAGACACTCAAAATGTGACTGAGGAAGAGCTGCCTCCTCAGAGTAGAGTTGACCTTAATGATGTGAGTGGCGTAAAGCTTTCAGGACCTCCATTTGCTGATACAGCATGACTCAAAATGAAAATAAATAACTGCAAACACCCATCAATAATTGGAACATGGAATGTATGAAGTATGACTCCAGGAAAATTGGAATCAATTTTCAAGAATGAAATGGAACACATAAAGTTTTATATCTTAGGCATTAGTTAGATAAAATGGACTAGTTGTGGCCATTTTGAATCAGACAACCACATGATCTACCATGCTGGCAATGCCAAACTGAAGAGGAATGTCATGGCATTCATCATCACAAAAAAAGTTTCAAGATCTGTCCTGAAGCAAAGTGCTGTCAGTGATAGGATAATATCCATATGCCTATAAGGAAGACCAGTTAGTACTATTCTTCAAATTTATGCACTCACCACCCAAGCCAAACATGAGGAAATTGAAGATTTCTTTCAAGTGCTGCCACTACTAGGTCAATCAATCAATCAACTGACCAAACATACAATCAAGATGTTGTTGTTGTTGTTGTTGTTAAGTGCCATCGAGTCATTTCCGACTCATAGCGACCCCATGCACAGCAGAACGAAACACTGCCCAATCCCGCACCAGCCCCACAATCCCTGCTATACTTGAGCCCATCATTGCAGCCACCGTGTCAATCCATCTCATTGAAGGCCTCCCCCTCTTTCATTGAC
>NW_006921982.1:1714774-1721942 GCF_000298275.1 Orycteropus afer afer | reverse complement strand
GGCATAGTAGATCATATGGTTGTCTGATTCAAAATGGCCAAAACCAGTCCATTTCAGCTCACTAATGCCGAGGATTTCAATCTTTATGCATTCCATTTCCTTTTGACAACTTCCAATTTTCCTCAATTCATTCTTTGTACATTCCATGTTCCGATGATTAATGGATGTCTGTGGCGTTTCTCTTCAATTTGAGTGGTGCCACATCAGCAAATGAAGGTCTTGAAAGCTTTCTATTTTCCATATGAGTAAGGCTGGGTTTACTCAGATGTTGCAGCTCTTTCCCAGTCCCATTTTGAGAGCTTTTTAGCCTAAACGGACTATTCCTAAAGGTGTGCGATAATGTACCAAACAGTGTTTCTTTGCTATTCATAAGGTTTTCCCTGGCCAATTCTTCGAGAAGTGGACAGCCTCTTCCTTTTTCCTAGTCTGTCTCAGTCTATAAGCTGGGCTGTTACCTGTGCACCAGGTGCATCTCTCTGGGTTTTAAACACCAGAGGCTCAGCCTCAAAACTCAAGTCTACATGTCACCACCGTAGGACAAATCGACAGACAAGTTTGTCTTGCTGTTGGAGACCTCTCGTATCACCCCCACCTGGGTCCCTGTGGCTGACTGTACCTCTGTCTGGCTTCCTGGCTTTTAATCCCCTTTCTCCTGCTCTTCTGCCCTGCTGTTTTGTGCGCCCCTGAATTGTCCCTGGGGCTGACTGCTCCTCTCTCCGGGTTCCTGGCTTTTTATCCCCTTTCTCCTGCTCTTCCTCCTTGCTACTTTGGGTGTCCCTGAGTTGTCTCTCCTCACCTGTAACCCTGGGGCTGACAGATGTGATGATTGGAATATAGAAATTGGAAAAAAAAGAAGAACTACTGGTAGTTGGAAAATATGACCTTTGTGACAGAAGTGACACTGGAAATCACATGATAGAATTTTGCAACTAGCAAATATCATTTTTCAACAACATGTTGTTGTTGTTGTTGTTTGCCATTTCAACAACATTAATGGTGTTTATACACTTGGACTTTGATAGATGGAGTATACAGGAATCACATCAACTACGTCTGTGGAGAGAGGGATGGAGCTCAATATCTTCAATCAAAACAAGGCCAAGGGCTGATTGTAGAACAGACCATTAACTGCTCATATGCAAATTCAAGTTGAAGTTGAAGACAATTGAAACAAGTCCAGAAGAGCCAAGTTATGACTTTCATTATATACCTCTTGAATTTAGAGGCAAATATGATAATAGGTAACCTGAAATCTATAACTCAAATAGAATCAAATACAGATAATATTATAAGTGACTCTATCAAATCTGCAAAACTTAGGGAATATATATTGTCTATTATTTTATGCAGTAGCATAATAGAAATTGAAATTATTTCCACATTCGTTCCACAAGTTATATAGAATTCTGGCATAAACTCTAAATATGAGAATCTGAAAAGAATTCTCCCCAGAGAAAATAAAATTTAAAGTACCATGCTAGGAAACGGAATCCACTGATATGTCATTATTGTTGTTGTTAGGTGGCTCCAACTCATAGCAACCCTATGTACAACAGAATGAAACACAGCCAAGTTCTGAGCCATCCCCACAATCCTGATGTTCTTGAGCCCATCCTTGCTGCACTAGGTCAATCAATGTCATTGAGGGAATTCTTTTTCTCTAACTCTGTACTTTACCAAGCATGATATCCTTCTCCAGGAAATGGTCCCTTCTGACAACATAATCAAAGAAGGTAAGATGAAGTCTGGCCATTCTTTCTTCCAAGAAGCATTCTGGCTGCACTTCTTCCATGTACATTTTTCATTTTTCTGTCAGTGCATGGTATATCAGAATTATTCATTAACACCACAATTCCAATGCATCCATTTTTCTGCAGTCTTCTTTATTCATTGTTCGGCTCTCACACACATATGAGACAATTGAAAATACCACTGCTGGGATCAGGCTCACCTTAATCTTCAAAGTGAAATATTTGCTCTTAAACACTTTCAGAGGTCTTTTGCAGCAGATTTGGCAGTGAAGTACAGTGTCTGATCACTTAACTGCTGCTTCCATGGGTGTTGATTGTGGATCCAAGTAAAATGAAATCCTTGACAACTCCTACTTTTTCCCCATTTATCATGATGTTGCTTAATGGTCTAGTTGTGAGGATTTTTGTTTTCTTTATGTTGAGGTTTAATCCATATTGAAAGCTATCATATATGAATTTTGTGTTTCAAGTTTCCACTCATAGCAAGCAAAAAATTGTTATCTGTGTATCACTGGTTGTTAATGAATCTTCCTCTGACCCTGATGCCTTGTTCTTTTTCACACAATCCACCTTCTTGGATTATTTGCTCAGTATACAAATTGAATACGTTTGGTGAAGGGATACAAGTGTGATGCACAATTTTTCTGATTATAAATCATTCAGTATCCCCTTATTTGGTTTGAATGACATCCTCCTAGTCTATGTATAGGTTCTTCCTGATCACAATTAAGTGTTCTGAAATTTTCAGTCTTCACAATGTTATCCATAATTTGTTGTGATGTAGGCAAAAGTCTTTTGTGGTCAATAAAACAGAGGTAACATCTCTCTGATATTCTCTGCTCTCAGCCAAACACTGCCGACATCAACAACATCACACATTCCATGCCCTTTTCTGAATTTCACTTGAATTTCATAATATAGAGTCTATTGATTAATATGGCTTGTGATGAGGAAATACAAGTCTTTGTATTATGTTATAAAGTGCATTGATTCACATTATAAAGTCCAATGATTAAGCTAGCTCTCTAGTTATGGAGAAGTCTAGAGTCTCAATCCTTTTGCCTGAGTTATTTGTCAGAGGTAAACTATACTGTTTAAATTTTCACTCATGTATAACAATTAATTCAGAGCTAAATGTCCTGGGTTTGATTCAGGATGGGACCTGATCAATATAGTTCTTATCTTAACAGTCAGCACACCTTATTTAAAGGATTAATTCATATATTTTTTTTCTTTTATAGGATTGTGAGCTTTTTTGTTTATTGGGATCACAAAAAAGCTTATTCATATTTTTCCCCAGTGCCAAGCTCCTTTCATAGCACACAGAAGACAGTTAATAAATATTTTTAAATAAGTGGAAATAGAACAGCATTTTACCTTTGAGAGACACAAAATTGCATTATTTGTGAGTTGTTTCACATTTTTGTTTAATTTACCATAAAAAAAAAAAAAAAAAACCTTTCTTTACTTGCAGATATCTTGTATGGTATAGTATTCTTAATATTGAGTGCATACAAAGTGATCATAACTGTGGTAGTTGTTTATGTGTCAACTTGTCTGTGCCTGGTTGAGTGGCTGGGCAGCTGGGTGTAGTTATTGCTCATGGTGAGATTGGTAATTAACTCCATGGTGGAATCTATTGGAGCAGCTGAGTAGCTGCTTTAGGGATGTGGTCTGCTTTTAGCATATAAGAACAGCTTTGGGAATGGTCTCCAGCTTATGGCACACTTGAACCCTGCATGTAGCTGAGTCATTGTTCAGCAGCCTGCCATGCTCTCCCAACTTTGGGACTTTCAATGGCCTTGAATCAATGGCCTACTGTGTGGTTTGCTAATATAAGGACTTTGCCTTTTCACTTCTCAATCTTGGGCTTGTTAGCCTCAGCAGCCAGCAGCTGCCTGAGTGAAGAGATGCCTCTAGCTTCAGTGGGCCGGGAGCAAGAGGCAGAGCTGAAGCTCAAAGTTGAGGGGCTTTCACCCAGCCCCTAGACCTGGCACTTTGAACTCAGACTTCTACCCTCCAAAACTGTAAGAGAATAAACTTCTGTTTGTTAAAGCCATCCCATTGTGGTATGTAATCCTGTCAGAGCAGCACTAGGTAAACAAAACAATACCCCTCTCTCCTTTGTACAACTCTCTCACTTGGTGATAACTCCCCACTTAACTAAGAGTGTGTAATTGGAAAGAATTTTTATGCTCTGTTAATAGTTAAAACCGAAAAACCAAACTCACTGCCATAGAGACAGATCCAACTCATAGCAACCCCTCCTTGGGTTTCTGAGGCAGTAGCATAGTGCCTAAGGGACTTGACTGCTAACCAGAAGACTGTTGGTTCAAACCCACCACCACTCCTCAGGAGGAAGGTTGGGCAATCGACTTCCATAGTGATATAGCTTCAGAAACCCATGGAGGGGTCACTAAGAGTCAGTTCCGACTCGATGGCACATAACAACAATCACTATGGAAGTAGATTGCCCAATCTTCATTGCAAGGAGTAGATGGTGGGTGTGTACCAACAGCCTTCTGGTTAGCAGTCAAATGCCTTAGGCAGTATGCCACCAGAGCTCCCACCTGATAATCGTTAGCCAATAATAATTTAATAGAGAATGATACATGAAGCTTACTTTACAACAGTGAAACAGAAAAAGCAAACAAACAAAATTCTTTTTATGTCTTGATTTATAAACTTTGTCTTCAACCATGTGAAAATATAATACCTTATCAGCTCAGTAACATCCTGAGTTACAGTAAACTTACTCTGTGTACATTCTTATTCTACAAACCAAACCAAATTCACTGGCATTGTATAGATTCTGAATCACAGTGACCCTCCTTGGTTTTCTAAGACTGTAAATCTTTATAAAAGCATACTGCCTCATCTTTCTTCCATGGAGTGGCTGATGTGTTTGAACCAAAGGCCTTTTGGTTATTAGCCAAATGGTTTAACCACTTTACCATCAGAGCTCTTTCACTCTATCTTCACTAAAGATATTAAAATAGTAAATCTACAGGTCAAACAAATGAAAGCCCTGATTAATAAGAGTCTTGAACACAGGATTATTATTATTATTATTATTTTCAAAATTTTTATTGTGATTTGGGTGAAAGTTTACAGAGCAAATTCATTTTCCATACAGCAGTTCATACACATTTTGTCTCATGACATTGATGACAATTCCCCACAATGTAACAGCTTTCATCTCACTTCCTCCCCATGGTTACCTCTTCCCTGTCATTCCCTCCCATGTACTCCTGCCTCCCCCACTCCCCACAAGGTGTCTTCTTGTGCATACACAGCCCTTCTATTCTCCTATGATCTCTCCAAGTAATGTATCTACCTAATTTTCGGCTCATATGCCTGTCTTTTGTTTGGCTGAAAGCAACAAGAGTGGGTTCAGTTGAGACCTGAAGGGCAACTAGGAGCAATAGTCTCAGGGTTTCCACTGGGCTCAATCAGACCAGCAAACATGGTCAGTTTTTTTTTTTTTTAATGATTTTGAGTTTTGATCCACATCATTCTCCCACTCTATCTAGGATCTCCTACACAGATCCCCCTCTGAGGTAGCCATGCACCATCCAGTTATTCTGCTCTCATAGTCATATGGCTGAGGATCACCTGTATGAGGATTACCTTGTTTCCATGCATCTTTGGTTTTCTTCGTTCTTCTTTGATTTAAATGAGGAGAGACTTCTCATTGCATCTAGATGGCCTCTTGCAAGCTTTGAAGATCCCAGTCGCTATTTGCCTAAGTAGAAAGTGGAACAATGTTTTTGTGTAGTATGTTATGCCGATTAAGCTTGATGTCCCCTGGGACCATGGTCCCCAGCCCACAGGTTTAACTACTTATTACCTCCAGGCTGTGGCCAAGAAGTCACCACAATTTTGTCCCTTGTCAGCTATTCAATATACCTGGACATTCTTACAGAACATACAAACATGTTTGTAGATACATATTCATCGTCTGCCAACCCTATACATGGTCATGGGCACATTTCCCCTGCCTAGACATACCTAGACATACCTGTCCACCCATCTTTCCACCCACAGACCTATGTTTGCCATCACTAACAACACAGCACTGTATGTGCTAAAGGGTTCATCTTTGTTGTCCATATATCCCATGCACCTTTCTAGGTCTTCCTCTTCCTCAATTTCACTATGTTGATCACTCACATTTGGTGCATAAACCTTCCCTTCATCCAAATCAGTACTTGTCTCTACCTATCTAGCAGTGTCCCCCCCCCCCCCAAACACTCCTGGTCACCAACAAAAAAAGTTTCATTCCATATATAAACCTTTCCTTGACTTTTCACAATAGTGGACTAATACAATATTTGTCCTTGTTGTTGTTCTGTGCTATCGAGTTGGACGGGACTCATAGCAACCCCTCCTTGGGTTTCTGAGGCAGTATCACTATGGAAGTAGATTGCTCCATCTTTCTTCTGAGGAGTGGCTGATGGGTTTGAACTGCCAGCCTTCTGGTTAGCAGTCAAATGTCTTAGGCACTACGCTACCAGAGCTCCCATATTTGTCCTATTATTGACTCATTTCATCCAGCATAATGTCCTCAAAGTTCATCCATGTTATGTGGTGTTTTGCAGATTCTACATTATTCTTCACGGTTGCATAGTATTCTATGGTGTGTAGGTTACATAGTTTGATTACTCATTTTTCTGTTCATGGGTACCTAAGTCGTTTACATCTTTTTGCTATTGTAAATTGTGTTGCAATGAACCAGAATGTGCATATATCTGTGTCTGGCTCTCACTTCTTTAGGATCTATACTCAGTAATGGGATTGCTAGATCAAATGATATTTCTAATTTCAACTTTTCAAAAATCGCCTTACTGCTTTCCACAGTGGTTGTATCATTTGAGAGTCCCACCAGCAGTGTATGAGAGTCCCAAGCTCTCCACATCCTCACCAGCATTTATTATTTTCTGCCTTGTTGAACTTTGCTACTAGTGCTGGGGCAAGATGGTATATCATTATTATTTTGATTTGCATTTCTCTAATGGCTAATGGTCATGAATATGTCTTCATATGTTCATTGGCTGCATGAATATCTTCTTTGGTGAGTGTCTATTCATGTCCTCTGACCTTTTTTTAATTGGATTATTTGTCTTTTGTTGTTGAGGTGTTGGAGTTTTCTATAAATTCTAGAGGTTAGTCCCTTGTAAGATAAGTTATTGCCAAATATTTTTTCCCCATCTGTTTGTTTTCTTTTGACTCTCTTGGAGAAATCTTTGGAAGTATATAAGAATTTAATTTTTAGATGGTCCCATTCATCTAGTTCCTCTTCTGCTGTTTGTGCATTTTGGGTTATGCTTGATAGTCTATTTATGCCATATATTGTTGTTGTTGTTGTTGTTATGTGCCGTCGAGTCGGCCCGACTCATAGCGACCCCTCCTTGGGT
>NW_006921982.1:1713126-1714374 GCF_000298275.1 Orycteropus afer afer | reverse complement strand
AGTGTCTAAGGCATTTGACTGCTAACCAGAAGGCTGGCTGTTCAAACCCACCAGCCACTCCTCAGAAGGAAGACTGGGCAATCTACTTTCTTAGAGATACCACCTCAGAAATCCAAGGAGCATTCACTATGAGTCAGAATCAAGTTGATGGCAGTGAGTTTGGATTTTTGATATGTGTCTATACTTGTACAAATACCAGGCAGTTTTGACTACTGTGGCTGTATAGTAAGTTTTGAGATCTGGAACTGTGAGACCTCCCACTTTGTTGTTCTTCAATAATGCTTTGTATATCCTAGATCTCTTTCCCTTACATATAAATTTAGTGATTATTTTTTCCATATCCTTAAGGAATGTTGATGGGATGTTGGGTAGAATTGACATTTGCACAATGTTCAATCTTTCTGTCCACAAGTATGGTATGTTCTTCCATTTATGTAGCTTTCTTATGGTATCTTGGAGTAGTGATTTGGAGTTATCTTTGCACAGGTCTTTTGTGTCCCTGGTAAGATTTATTCCCAAGTATTTTAGTTTTTTGGCAGCTATTGTAAATGGTATTGATTTTTTGTATTTATTTTCAGCAATGTCTTTGGTGATGTAGAGGAATCCAAATGATTTTTATATGTTCATCTTGTATCCTGTTACTATGCTAAATCTCTGAATATATTCCAGTAGATTCTTTGGGGAGTCTCTTGCATTTTCTATGTATAGGATCTTTTCATCAGGAAAATAGGAATAGTCTGATTGCTTCCTTACCAATTTGGATGCCTTTGATTTCCCTTTCTTGCCTTATTGCCCTGGCTAGACCTTCCAATAAAATGTTGAATAGAAGTGGTGATAGAGGACATCCTTGTCAGATTCCTGTTCCCAAGGGGAGTTGTTTCAGTCTCTCTCCATTGAGAATAATATTGGCTGTTGATTTTCCATATATGCTCTTTATTATGTTGAAAAATGCCCCTTCTATTTCTCTTTTGCTTTTATCAGTAATGGGTGTTGGATTTTATCAAATACCTTTTCTTCATCAATTAATATGATCTTGTTGTTCTTTTCCTTTGTATTGTTTATGTAAAGGATGATCTTGATTGTTTTTCTAATGTTGAACCATACTTGTTTATTTAGTATGAACCCCCCTTGGTCATAATGTATTATTTTTTTGATATGTTGTTGGAGTCTATTGGCTAGGATTTTGTTGAAGATTTTTGCATCTATATTCATGAGGGATATTGGTCTGTAGTTTTCCTTTTGAGTGAT
>NW_006921982.1:1706673-1713026 GCF_000298275.1 Orycteropus afer afer | reverse complement strand
ATATTGGTCTGTAGTTTTCCTTTTGAGTGATGTCTTTTCCTGGTTTTGGTATCATGGTTATGGTTGCTTCATAAAATGAATTTGGGAGGATTCCATCCATTTCTATGATCTGGAATAGTTTGAGTAGGATTGGTGTCAGTTATTCTTTGAATGTTTGGTGGAATTCTCCAATGAAATCACCTGGGCCAGGACTTTCTTTGGTTGGCAATTTTTTTAAGATCTGTTCAATTTATTGTTTTGTTATGGGTCTATTCAACTTTTACACCTCAGTTCATGTTAGTTTAGATAAGTAGTGTGTTTCTAGAATTCTGTCCATTTCTTCTAGATTTTCAAATTTGTTGGAGTACAGTTCTTCATAGTATCCTGATATTATCTTTCTTAATTCTGTTGGTTCTGTTGTGATGTCACCCAATTCATTTCTTATTTGAGTTATTTGTATTCTCTCCCTCTTTTCTTTGTTAAATTTGCCAGCGGTTTGTCAATTTTATTAATCTTTTCAAAAAACCAACTTCTAGTCCTGTTGATTTATTCTCTTGTCTTTATATTTTCTGTTTCATTTATTTCTGGTTGAATCTTTATCATTTCCTTTCTTCCAGTGACTAGGTTTTTCTTGTGGTGCCTTTTCTAATTGTGGGAGATGTTGGGTTAAGTTGTGGATTTTGGCTCTTTCTTCTTTTTTGATGTGTACATTTATTGCTATAAATTGTCCTCTGATCACTGCTTTTGCTGTATCCCAAAGATTTTGGTATGCTGTGTTTTCATTCTCATTTGATTTGAGGAATTTTTTAATTTCATTTTTTTACTTATTATCTTACATAGTCATTCTTAAGGAGGGCATTATTCAGTTTCCATATGTTTGCTTTTTCTCCATTGATCTTGCATTGTTGATTGCTAATTCAGTAACATTTTGATCTTAGAAGATGCTTTGCAGTATTTCAATGTTTTTAAATTTCTTAAGACTTGCTTTGTGGCCTAACATATGGTCTATCCTGGAAAATGTTCCATGTTCACTGAAAAAGAATGTATATGTGCAGTTCTTAGGTGAAATGCTCTGTAGATGTCTATGACATCAAGTTGGTGGATTGTACTGTTTAGTTCTTCTGTGTCTTTGTTGAGTTTCTTTCCAGTTGTGTATCTTTCATTGAAAGTGGTATATTAAATTCTCCTACTATGACTTTGCAATCATCTATTTGTCTCTTCAATTCTGTTAAAGTCTGATTTATATATTTTAGGCTTTTTCATTGGGGCCATAGATATTTATTATGATTATATGTTCTAGTTTGATTGATCTGTCTCTTATTGGTTTTTGTCTTAAAGTCAATTTGATCAGAATGTAATGTTGTCACTTCTGCTTTTTTTTTTTTTTTAATTGCCATTTGCTTGATATATCTTTTTCCAGCCTATGATTTTTAGTCTATTTTTGTCTGTCTCTAAGGTGTGTCTCTTGTAGACATCATATTGATGGGTTATGATTCTTAACCAGTCAGCAGTTCTCCATCTCTTGAAAGGTGCATTTAATCATTGACATTCAGTGTCATTATTGATAAGTATGAATTGGTTGATGTCATTTTGTTATGTGTTTATTCATGGTGTTCCTGGTTCCTGTGTTCCATATAATTTTCTGTGCTGAGCTCATTATGTTTCTGAATCAAGTGATCACTTCTTTCATTGCTATTGTTTTAATATTTGCTAAATATTTGTGCTTGTTTTTTTTTTTTTTTTTTTTTCATTGTGATGTGATGGTTTATCATTTTTCTTGAAGGTCACCCTATAACTTATAATTTTCTCCCTGAGTTTAGAACAGTACATTCTATCTTGCATCTCTCTTGATTTCCTCACCTTTTAGAAGTTCTGTAACTACAACATTTTTCCCTCTTTGATTTGTAGTGCTCATTTGCCAGTTGATGTGTCTCTGGTCCCTGTTTACAATCTTCTAAGCTTATTTCACTTTGAATACTTCTGTAACTGGGTTGCTTTCTGGGTTATGTTATCATGTGTATTAATGGTCAGTTGCTGTTTGCTATTGTTGGTTCTCTATCCAAAGGTGTCCCTTTAGTATCTCTTGTAAGACTGATCTGGTTTTAATACATTACCTTAACTTCTGCTTATCTGGAAATCTACTCATTTCACCATCATATTTAAGGGATAGGTTTTCTGGGTGTTTAATTTTTGGTTGGAAAATTTTCTCTTTCAGGATTTTATATGTACAATCCCATTGCCTTCTCCCTTGCATGGTTTCTGCTGAGAAGTCAGAGCTTATTCTTATTGGTTGTCCTTTGTAGGTAACTTTTTATTTTTCCTGTGCTGCTTTCAGGATTCTTTCTTTGTCTTTCCTTTTGATGATGATATGTCTTGGTGGTTTACTTTTGTGTTCTATCCTGTTTGGGACTTCCTGAATGGATATATTCTCATCTTTCATCATATCAGGGAAGTTCTCTTCCAACCAATCTTGGAAAATTTTCTCTGTGGTTTTCTTTTTCTCTGCCTTTTCTGGAATTCCAATTACATGTAGGTTATTCCTTTTGATGGTATCCCACATGAACCTTAGGCTTTCTTCATTATGTTTTGATATTGTTTTCTGTTTGATCCCTATCCAAATAAGTATTTAGTTGCTTGTCTTCAATCTCATTAGTTTTATCTTCCATGGATTCAATTCTACTCCTTTTCCAGAAAGGTATTTTTTTTTTTTTTTAAGAATTAAAATATTTTATTGTGTTTTTGTTGGAAGTTAACACACACACACACACACACACATAACCTGTGATTTTGTTAATGTAATAAACTTGGTTTAGCAATATCTATATTTTTGTGTGTGACACCTGAGTTTAATCTTTTAACAGTCTCTGTGCATTTTTTTCTATTCATTTTGGTGTCAATAACATGTACATCTCTAAAAAAAATTGTAGTTATAATTAATGTTCTTTGGAATAAAAAAAAAAAAAAAAGCTTTTCTTCCAAAAGTCAAGAAATGGACCTCAATTGAAAAATAATCCAATGTTGATTGCCATATTGACCTCTTTCTAGTACCATATGCTTAGTAAATGATTAATTTAATTAGATGTACCTTCTGGATTAAATGCTGACATAATGCTGACAACTACTTTTTGAAAAGTGTAGTAATTGAACTGATTGACATACTTCTCATCTTTATTTCAGCTTTCAAAGTCTATTTATTGACTGAGTCCTTGTATTATGGTAAAAATAAGAGGACTGCTTATCAAATTAAGCATGTAATATCACCCACCAGCCACTCCTTAGACTCAAAGTTTGGAAATCTACTTCCATAGTGATATAACCTTGGAAACCCAAGGAGAGGTTGCTTTGGGTGGGGTCTGACTCAATGGCACATGACAAAAACAACAACAATATCATCTGAGTTTGTTAGAGTGGGATGGTTTGTAAACAAATAAATAACAATAACTAAACAAACAATAAAAGCAAAACAAAATGAAGAAAAAATCCTATTCTAGCAATTCATTAGAGTTTTATTTTTGCCTAGTAAAATAGAAATGGATCATGTATATGATTTATATTATTTCAGTAAATAAAATTCCAAAATCATGGCATGGAATGCACTTATGTAAATGTTTTTTATGATGCGTAAGGAAACCAATTCCTTTTGTACTGAAATTCTGAAACCTAGATTTTTGCTGTATTATTATTATTTTACTGTGATACTATTTATATATGATGCCAAATTCAGGATCATAGATACATTTGTCATAAGGTATCATTGTAGATGGTTTACCTTTATAGATTAGATACTGTTTCCCTCACTTTAAAATTAAAATTAAAAGTTTCAAATATGGTAAAATTGTAATTTTGAGAATAGCTAGTAGGTTAAAACTCACCAGCCACTCTTCACACCTCTAGAGAAAGATGTGGCCATTTGATTCCATAAAGATTTACATATTTTGGGGTAAGATGGTATAATAGGCAGACAAATTACACAGACCCTCCTCAACAATGAAAAGAGAAACCAATTAACACAGATACAGAAGATAATCCTGGAGCCCTGAGCTTTGAAAGGAAGGATACAGAAGTGGACTAAACTCTAACTAGTAGAAGAACCTGCATGAAAACACTGAACAAGGAGATATAGAGAGTTGTAGTCTGTCAGCAGTCCTGATGGCACAGACAGATTGGATATTGCCAAGTGGTGTTAAGACCTAAGGATGAACCTAAAAAATCAGCCCTGCTAGTCAGGCCCTGCATGGAAGACAGCATTGGTGGCTGGTGAATGAAAGGGGAAGCAGTGAACAAGGAGATGGGCTGAGCTGTGAACTTTTGCCTGTTGGGAGGGTGCAGCCATTTTCAATGTTTACAACCAGTGTGACCATTTTTAAAGCAACAGCATTCTCTCAGATTCCAGGAGCCTAAGAATAGGATCCACTTTCTGCGAATTGCAAGGAAATTCTGGATGCAAATGACTGGAAAGTTAGCAGAGATCTAAGTACAACAATGTCACAATATCTTGGAGAAAACAGATCATCACGGTCCACACAAAGAAGCAAGATAAAATGGTAGAAACAAGGGAGCATGATACAGACCCAGAACATATCTCTGAAGAAGAAGCAGCACTGGAACTCCCTGATAAGGAATTCAGAATTATATTTAGGTACCTTCAAAGGATTGAGAGACAGATCAAGGAAAACACTTGCAAAATTAAGGAAAACACAGACAAAATCTTAGAACAATTACAGAAGACAATTAAAGAACAAAATAACAAAATAAATAAAAAATTAGAAATAATACAAAATCTACAAATAGAAATCCAGAAGATTAATACTAAATTTTCAGAAATAGATAAAACATTGAAAGGGCAAAGCAATAGAACTGAATCAATGGAAGACAGAATTAATGAGATTGAAGACAAACAGCTGAATACTTCTTTGGAAAGGGATTAAAGATCAAAATAAAATGAAGAAAGCCTAAGGTTCATGTGGATACCATCAAAAGGAGTTACCTACATGTAATCAGAATTCCAGAACAAGCAGAGAAAAAGAAAACCACTGTGGAAATTGTCCAAGATTTGTTGGAAGAGAATATCCCTGATATGATGAATGATAAGAATATATCCGTTCAGGAAGTCCAGTGAACCCCAAACAGGATAGACCACAAAAGAAAATCACCAAGCCATACCATCATCAAACACATCAAAAGCAAAGACAAAGAAAGAATCCTGAAAGCAACATAGGAAAAATGAAAAGTTACCTACAAAGGACAACCAATAAGAATAAACTCTGATTTCTCAGTAGAAACGGTGCAGGAGAGAAGGCAATGAGATTGTATATATAAAATCCTGAAAGAGAAAAATTTCCAACAAAGAATTATAAGCCCAGCAAAATTGTCCCTCAAATATGATTGTGAAATTAGGAATTTCTAGATAAGCAGAAATTAAGTGAATTTGTTAAAACCAAACCAAACTTACAAGAGATACTAAAGGGAATCCTTTGAACAGAGAACCAATATAGAGTAAACAACAACCAATCATTAATATACAAGAGGACATAACACAGAAACCAACATAGCTATGGAAGTATTCAAAGCAAAATAAGCTTAAAAGATGGTAAACAGGGAACCAGAGACATCAATTGGCAAATGAGAACAATTACAATCCAAAAAGAGACAAATAGTATAGTTACAGAACTTCTAAACAGTAAGGAAGTCAAGAGAGTTGCATGATAGAATGGACTGTTCTAAACTCAGGGAGAAAATTATAAGTCATAGGGTAACCTCGAAGAAAAATGATAAACCTCTACATCACCTTAAAAAAGAGGACAAGCAAAATATTTAACAAATACTAAAACAATAATAACAAAGGAAATGATAACACTATTCATAAACATAATGATCTCAGCACAGAAAAATACAGAACACAGAAACCAGGAACACCATGAAAAAACACATAACAAAATGACTGCAACAAATTCATACTTGTCAATAATTACACCGAATGTCAATGGATTAAATACACCACTCAGGAGACAGAGAGTTGGACTGGATAAGAAAATATAACACATCAATATACTGTCTACAAGAGACACACCTCAGAGATAAAGAGAAAAACAGAGTAAAAATCAAAGGTTGGGAAAAGATATAACAAGCAAACGGAAATCAAAAAAGACCAGGAGTGGCAATATTAATATCTGATCAAATTGACTTGAACAGAAAAACCACCATAAGACACAAGAATTATATAATGATTAAAGGATCAAATGAACAAGGAAACATAAATATAATTAAGTATCTATGAACCCAATTAAAGAGACCAAAATATATAAATTAGACTTTAACAGAACTGAAAAGGCAAATAGATGAATCTACAGACATAGTAGGAGACTTTAATACAC
>NW_006921982.1:1682983-1703133 GCF_000298275.1 Orycteropus afer afer | reverse complement strand
CTTCTATATCCTTCCCTTCAAGGCTCAGGGGTCCAGGATTATCTTCTGTGTCTGTGTTAATTGGTTTCCCTTTTCTTTGTTGTAGAGGGTCTGTGCAGTCTTTATACCTAGTCCGTCATCTTGTCGGCCATACTAATACACCATTTTCAATGAAAGATAGAGCAACTAGAAAGAAACTCAACAAGATGCAGAAGAGCTAAGCAATAAAATCCACCAACTTGACCTTATAGATATCTCCAGAGCACTTCAACCAACAACAACACAATATATATTCTTTTCCAGTGCACATGGAACATTCTCCATGATAGACGATATGTTACATAAAGCAAGCCTCAATAAATTTCAAAATATTGAAATACTGCAAAGCGTCTTCTCAGATTACAGTGCTATCAAATTAGAAATCAACAATAGGAAGATCAATGGATAAAGAGCAAATACATGGAAACTGAACAATATCCTCCTTAAGAATGACTGGGTAATAGAAGAAATAAAAAATGAAATTAAAAAATTCCTTGAATCAAACAAGAAGAAAAACACCACCTACAAAATCTTTGGGACACAGGAAAAGCAGCTATCAGAGGCCAATTTATAGCAATAAATGTACATATCAATAAAGAAGAAAGAGACAAGATCAACACTTTAAATCCACATCTCCCACAATTAGAAAAAGAGCAGCAAGAAAAGCCTAGTCACCAGAAGAAAGGAAGTAATAAAGATTCTAACAAATGTCAGTGAAACAAAAATAGAAAGACAATAGAAAAATTCAGCAAGACTAGAAGTTGGTTTTTTGAAAAGATTAATAAAATTGACAAACCACTAGCAAATTTAACAAAAGAAAAAAAGAAGAAAATACAAATAACAACAGTAAGAAATGAAATGAGTGACATCACAACAGAACCAACTGAAATAAAAAGGATAATATCAGGATACTCTGAAGAACTATACTCCAACAAATTTCAAAATCTGGAAGAAATTGAAAAATTTCTAAAAACACATTACTATTCTTAACTAACAGAGACTGAAGTGGAAAAGTTGAAGGGATCCATAACAAAAGAAGAAATTGAACAGGTCATAAAAAAATGGCCAATAAAAAAAGTCCAGTCCAAAATGGTTTCACCAGAGAATTCTACCAAACATTCAGAGAACTGATACCAATCCTTTTCAAACTATTCCAAAATATAGAAAAGGATGTAATCCTTCCAAATTCATTTTATGAAGCAAGCATAACTTTGACACCAAAACCAGGCAAAGACATCACTCCAAAGGAAAACTACAGATCAATATCCCTCATGAATACAGATGCAAAAATCTTCAACAAAATCTAGTCAATAGACTTCAGTAACATATCAAGAAAATAATTCATTATGACCAAGTGGGGTTCATATCAGGTATGCAGGGATGGTTTCACATTAGAAAAACAATCAACAACATCCATCACATAAATAAAACAAAGGAAAAGAACTACATGATCATATCAATTGATGCAGAAAAGGCATTTGATAAAATCCAACACCCATTCCTAATAAAAACTCTTGGAAAAATAGGAATAGAATGGACATTCCTTAATACAATAAAGGACACATATATAAAACCAACAAACATCATTATTATCAATGGAGAGAGACTGAAACAATTTTCCTTGTGAACAGGAACCAGACAAGGATGTCCTCTATCACCACTTCTATTCAACATTATGTTAGAAGTCCTAGCCAGGGCAATAAGGCAACAAAGAGAAATCAAATGCATCCAAATTGGTAGGGAAGAAGTCAAACTATCCCTATTTGCTGATCATATGACCCTATACCTAGAAAACCCAAGAGACTCAGTAAAATATCTACTAGAACTGAGAGGTTTAGCATAATTGCAGGATACAAGATCAACATCCACAAATCAGTTGGATTCCTCTATACCAGCAAAGAGATTGTTGAAAATGAAATAAGAAAATCAATACCATTTATAATAAACAAAACCAAACTCACTGCTGTCAAGCCAAGTCCGACTCACAGCTACCAAAAAAATAAAATACTTGGGAATAAATCTTACTAGGGACACAAAAGACCTGCACAAAGAAAACTATAAACAACTACATCAAGAAATCATAAGATATCTACATAAATGGAAGAACATCCCATGCTTGTGGATAGGAAGATGGAACATTGTGAAATTGTCAGTTCTACCCAAGGCAATCTATATATTCAATGCAATCTCAATCTAGATCCCATCAACATTCTTTAGGGATATGGAAAAACCAATTACTAACTTTATATGGAAAGGAAAGAGACCTCAGATAAGCAAAGTGCTATTGAAGAAGAACAAAGTAGGAGGTCTTCTTACATTACTTAACCTCAAAACCTACTATACAGCCACAGTATTCAAAACTGCCTGGTATTGGTACAATAACACACACATAGACCAATGGACTAGAATTGAGAACCCAGAAATAGATCTATCAACCTATGGTCAGCTGATCTTTGACAAAGGGCCAAAATTCATTAAATGGGAAAGAGACTGTTTAACAATGATGCTCCTAAAACTGCATATCTATTTACAGAAAAATGATCAAGATCTGTACCGTACACCATACACAAAAACTAACTCCAGATGGATCAAAAGACTTAAATGTGAAACCTAAAACTATAAATTGCCTCAAGGAAAAACTAAGGGCAAGTTTAGGGGACCAGATATATGGCATAGGAGCTCTGATGGTGTAGTACCTAACCCATTTGACTGCTAACCAGAACGCTGGTGGTTCAAACCCACCAGCCACTCCTCAGAAGGAATGTTGGGCAATCTACTTCCGTAGTGATACTGCCTTGGAAACCCAAGGAAGGGTTGCTGAATTGAATCCAACTCGACGGCAATGAGAGTTTTAATATATGGCAGAAATAGAATATCAGGCATAAGCCCAAATGCATAAATAGCAGAAGATAAACTAGATGAATCAAACCTTCTAAAAATTAAATTTTTATGTGCTTCCAAAGATTTCTCCAAGAGAGTCAAAAGAGAACCTACCGATGGGGAAAAAATATTTGGCAACAACGTATCTGACAAGGGACTTATGTCTAGAATTTACAGAAAACACCAACATCTCAAGAACAAAAAGACAAATAATTTAATTAAAAAAATGGGTAGAAACCATGAACAGACACTTCACCGAAAAGGATATTTAGGCAGCCAACAAACATATGAAGAAATATTCACAATCATTAGCAGTTAGAGAGATGCAAATCAAAACAAAAATTACATACCATCTTGCCACAGCATTAGTAGCAAAGTGCAACAAGACAGAAAATAACAAATGCTGGTGAGGATGCAGAGAGATTGGGACTCTCATACACTGCTGGTGGGACTGTCAAATGATACAACCACTATGGAAAGCAATATGGTGATTTCTTAAAAAGTTGGAATTAGAAATAACATTTGACCCAGCAATTCCATTACTAGGTGTGGTAGTTCAGTTTGTGTGTCAACATGGCTTGTCTTGGTTGAGTGGCTGGACAGCTGAATGTAGTATTCCCCATGATGAGACTGGTAATCATCTCCATGGTGGAATCTACTGTGAGCAGCTGAGTAGCTGTCCTAGAGATGTGGTATGCTTACTGTATATAGAGAGAAGCTTTAGGGAATGATCCTTAGCTTATGGCACGCTTGGACCCTGGATATGGCCGTGTTGATGTTCAGCAGCCTGCCATATTCTGCTGACCCTGCGACTTACAATGGACTTGAATTAATGGCCTGGTATGTGATTTGGTAATATCGGGACTGTGCCATTTTATTTGTCGACCTTGGGCTTGTTAGCCTCAGCAGCCAGTAGGTGCCTGAGTGAAGAGATGCCTCTAGTTTCAGGGGGTTGGGAACAAGAGGCAGAGCTGAAGCCCAGGGTCGAGGGACTTTCATACAGCCCTTAGAGCCTGGCACTTTGAACTCGGACTTAAAGCCTCCAAACAGTAAGAGAATAAACTCTTGCTTCTTCATTCCATCCCATTTGTGGTAATTCTGTTAGAGCCATACTAGGTAACCAAAACACTAGGTGTATATCCTAAAGAAGTGAAAGCCAGGACAAGAATAGATATATCCACACCATAGTTCATCGCAACACTATTTATAATCACCAAAAGATGGAAACAACCTAGGTGCCCGTGAAAAGAAGAATGGATAACCAAACTATGGTACATGCACACAATGGAATACTATGCAACCCTAAAGAATAACCTAGAATCTGCAAAACACTGCATAACATGGATGAACTTGGAGGATATTATGTTGAGTGAAATAAGTCAATTACAGAAGCACAAAAATTGTATTAGTCCCTGATTGTAAAAAGTCAAGGAAAGGTTTATATATGGTAGGAAATTATCTTTGTTGGTTACCAAGGGTGGGAGGGAAGGGGAGGGAATACTGCTAGATAGGTAGAGACAAGGATTGATTTGGGTGAAGAGAAGGGCAATGTACCAAATGTGAGTGATCAACATGGTGGGATTGAGGAAGAAGAAGGCATAGAGAGGTGCATGGGAGGTAGAGACAACAAAGATGAACCCTTTTTCACATACAGTACTACATTGTCAGTGAAGGCAAACATTGATATATGGTTGGACAGATGGGTGGACTGGCTGAACCATTAGGTAGATCTATGCAGGGGAATGTGTGCCCAAGACCATGCATAGGGTTGGCAGACAATGTTTCTACAAGTGTATTTATATGTTCT
The DNA here is from genome assembly GCF_000298275.1 of Orycteropus afer afer. NCBI lineage: Eukaryota > Metazoa > Chordata > Mammalia > Tubulidentata > Orycteropodidae > Orycteropus > Orycteropus afer. The sequence continues at coordinate 1,698,428 of NW_006921982.1, read as the reverse complement.
GTAAGAATTCCCAGGTATATAGTAGAGCTGACAAGGGACAAGGTTGTAGTCACTTCCTGGCCACAGCCAGCTACCCAGGGGAGCAAATCATTGGACCTGTGGGCTCGGGACTATACTCGCAGGGGACATCAAGCTCAATTGACATAACGTACTAGGCAAAACATTGCTCTATATTCTACTTTGGCAAATAGTGACTGGGATCATAAAAGCTTTCAAGAGGCCATCTAGATGCAACAATGGGTCTCTCCTCGTCCAGAGCAAAGAAGAATAAAGAAAACCAAAGACATATGGAAACAGTCTAAGCAACTGGTACACCATGTGATCCTCAGCCTATACTATTATGAGACCAGAAGAACTAGATGGTGCCTGGCTACCAGTCAACCACTTGGAGGGGGATCTATGTAGGAGATCCTGGATAGAGTGATAGAACAATGTGGAACAAAACTCAAAATCATTAAAAAAAAAAAAAAAAGGACCAGGTTTGCTGGTCTGATAGTGCCTGATGGAACTACTAAGACTATGGTCCCTAGCTGCCCTTCAGGTCAGGAAGTGAACCTACCCTGTGGCTTCTAGCGAAACAAAAGATAGGCATGTAAGCTGAACATTTACATTAGGTATATACACTCCTTGGAGAGATCAATCATGGGAGAATAGAAGGGCTATGTATGCACAGAGAGAAAGCTTGGGAGGCAGGAGTGCATGGGAGGGAAGGACACAGGGAAGAGGTAACTATGGAGAGGAAGTGGGAGGGGAGCTGTTGCATTGTAGTAAATTATAGTCAATGTCATAAGACAAAGTGTATGTGAGCTGCTGTGTGGAAAGGGAATTTGCTCTGTAAATTTTCACCCAAATCACAATAAAAAGGAAAAAAAAAAAAGTTTTACAGCTTTGGAAATTGTAGGAGGTGGTTCTTCTCTGTCTTACAGAGCTCTGAGAATAGAGATAAATAAATGGAGTTTTAGTGGGGAAGGAAAGATATAAAAGCAGCAGAATTGAAAAAAAAAAAAAAAAACAGGAAAAGATGTTTCAAACAGAGAAGTTTCTGTGTAGGGGGAAAGTTCTAGAAACAATATAGCATGATCATTCTCAAGAACTTTATAGACCATTAAAATCATACCCTTGCGAAAGTTGTCAAGACTAAATGACAACATGTATGTGAAGTGTCTAGCACACAGAAGATATGCCATAATTTGAACTTTTCTTTATATCCCCGTAATGGTTAGAGATAACAACAGAATACTGCACATTTTATAGTAGCTGAGAAAGAAAATAAGCTATGAAAGACAACTGAATGTGTGTCCATGTGTGAATTTAAAGAAATGAAGTTTTATTTAAGGTATTCACAGGTGTCAATTTCATTTAAGCTGTTCATAGTTGTCAATTTCAAAGTTAGTTATAAATGGAGTCCCTGACATAGTGTGCTTAGTATTTCTATTTCTAGAACCATTGATAATCTGAAATTATGGAGAACAAAATGTAGAAAAGAAATAGATTTACTAATAATAAAAAAATACCTAGCAAAAGTGTCCTGCATATATTTGATTTTTGATTTTTGTTGATTAACTAAATGTTTAATAGACAAAGAGTTGGAAGGATAAATAACCACAAACATATAGTTCCAGCTGGGAATGGCTCTAACATTGACTTTTCATTATATGAATAAACTATTATTTTTCATAAAGTGACAGAAGTGACAGAAAATGGAGGCTTTGACTTGTGTCTTGTTGGGTAAAGCATGATTTGGAAACACACCCTCAGGTTCCAGTCCTGCTACTTAGTTTTCTGCCACTACTGTCTTCCTCTGCCCACACTACACTCCATTCAACTTTTTGGTTTCTTAGCTTCTCCAATTCCCTTGACTGGCTCTCAATAAAATTTAGAAGCAGTCCGTGAATTACTCCCCTCTGTGCCCACCCATTTGGCCCTCCCAAGTTCATAACTATCCCTCCCATATCTTACCTACAACCTAATATTCTTCCTGTATTTTTTCCTGCTGTGATTTACTCTCAGCAAGCTTTCATTTAGTCTTCACTGAGGTGTTAAATGATAACCGTGGTGTTAACTGAAGTGTGGTCCCTCTCTGAATAATTTACATTCAAAAGCAGGGTCTGGGAAGAACCAAAAATTCTGTCATGTAGGAAGACTGAGAGGAGTCTTCCCCTGTGATTAACATCACAAGTAGTAAACTTGTACTTCCACTACTAACATTCACAGAAGCCTAACCTTGATAAGTGTATCTTTTAAAAGGAGAGATTTAATGAGCTCTGGTACTAGTGAAGGAGCTCTGGGGATGCAGTGGCTAAAGTATTTGCCTGCTAACTACAAGTTAGGTAGTTCAAACCCACCAACTGCTCCAGGGGAGAAAGATGAGACAGTCTGCTTCATGAAAGTTTTATAGCCTTAGAAACCCTATGGGGCAGTTCTCTGTACTATAGGTTGTTATGAGTCAGAATCAACTTGTTGGCAGTGTATTTGGTTTTGGCTTTGGTTGGTACCAGTGAGGACCCATATCAGATCACACGAAGTCCACTGAAGATAGGCTCACTCTACGTCTTGACTCATAGAATTTGAAACATGCAATCTCCTGGTAAATCCTATCGTACTGACAGATCTGAAGTTTGGTACCATATCAGAGGTTTTACTCCCAGGGTGCACTCAACTGTCATTGCTGGTTTTTCAACAGATGTTTGCAACCTGGAGCAATCCACCTGGAGGTGTATTTTGGGAAGTTGCCACTGATAGCTAAATGTGAAGAGAGTCTATGAACATGTCAGGGTCAGCAATGAAATATTTGCATTTTGGGAGGAAACAAACCAAAACAAACCCACTGCTATTGAGTCAATTTCAACTCATAGCAACTCTATAAGCAGAATAGAACTACCTCATAGGGTTTCCAAGGCTGTAAATCCTTGTGGAAAGACTGCCTCATCTTTCTCCTACAGAGTGGCTGGTTGGTTTGAACTGCTGACTCTTCTGTTAGGAGCCAAATGCTTAAACTACTATGCTATCAGAGTTTTGAGGAAAATAAGGGCATAAAAATAAACATATGAGTTTCCATATATGTAAAGGTGATCACATTACCCTTGGAAATTAAACAGTAAAAAACAAACTCACTGCTATCAAGTTGATTTTGACTCTTAGTGACCCCTCCTTGGTTTCCGAGCCAGTATCTCTACGGAAGTAGATTGCCTAGTCTTCCTTCTGAGGAGTGGCTGGTGGGTTTGAATCATCAGTTTTCTGGTTAACAATCAAATACCTTAGGCACTATGTCAGCGGAGCTCCCTAGAAAGTAAATACTATGCTAAAATATATAATGAACACTAAAGGAATAGGATATCACTCCTCATCAAAAACATATAACAACATACTTTTTTTTTTTTTAAAAAAAAGGCAAATTACAATTATTGGAAGGGATATTTTTATTTTTAAAGTTACTGATTCCAGCAGTGCATCAGAGTTTCAGTTAAGACATACTTTCTATGTTTTCCCCATTGAATTTAAATAAAAGAGAATGAGATTTTTAAGAATGTTGAAATAATTTTGTTGAATTGAGAGGAAAATGTTTTCTCAAATTTAGAATAAGAGAAGTAAGGATAGGGGTTAGGAGGCTTGCAGACCAGGAAGCAGGAAGAGGTGATGGTGAAGGATGGAGCCCCTAACTATTTTCTTAATGATGTCCTAAACAAGAATGGGGAGCTCTGGTAGCATAGTGGCTAAGACACTTGCCCGCTAACCAGACGGCTGGCGGATCAAACCCACCAGCCACTCCTTGGAAGGAAGGTTGGGCAATCCTACTTCTGTAGTGATACTGCCTCGGAAACCCAAGGAGGGGTCGCTATGAGTTGGGTTCCTCGATGGCACATAACAGCAACAACAAACAAGAATGAGAATTGACTAACATACATGCCATTGCCAGCAGTGATTTGAGAATCAATGTGCATCAGTGTTCTTCATCTGGAATATGTTTACATCAGTCTGGGGTTCTACGGATTGCAATGCAAATTCTGCTTTTCTTCCTTTTTTCCTTCTTTCCTTCCTATCATTCATCAGAGTAAAAATGAAGAAAATTGACAAAAAAAATCTTTTTATAGACTTAACATTTCCTTTTATTTTATATGTTGCAAATTATTCTTTTAACAAATAGTATGCATACATTTTAATCCTACATTAAAAAAATTAGAATTAATATTGATTAATCATTGTGTTTAATTGCTACTTTAACATAGTTTTGAAAAAAAATTACACAAGAGTAAAATATAAAATTGAAAGAGAAAATGTGATCAGAAAGTATTGCTGCTACTCATGTAACTCCTGAAGTTTTGGAAGCTATGGACATAATAGAAATATCTAATAATTTAGGTAGAGCTATACAGTTTCATTTCAGCTCCTTACGGCAACATAAATCTCTTGATCTACATTTAATATACACTTAACCTAAATTCTCCATGTGAGAGAGATTCCCTTGATCAGATTTTATTTATACGGAGTTACCACTTATTTTGTTTTAGTTTATTTAGGGTAAATGGAAAAGGCAATGGAGAGGTAATTATTTTGTCATTAATAAAGTTTTGGACCCTAAATTAGTGTTTTGATCTCAAAGTTGTTTTCCTTCTTTGCAGGAGGAAGACATATACTGGGCATTAAAAGTTTTTGATTGAGATTCTAGAACGTAAAATATAGTTGTGAAATGACTTTTTTGAAGGGAAAATGCATCTACAATATGTGCGAGATTTAGGTATTCTCAAACTTCTTCTGTGGTAAAGAGTCCCTTAAAAAAAAAAAAAAAGTAAGGGAGGAAGGAAGAAAGGAAGGAATCTCCACCCGTCAATATGTAAATTTGCCATCTGTAATAATCCATAAATTCATGGAAACAAACTTAAATTTTCTGAGATTAAACAGATTTCTCAAGGTCCAACACATGGGCTTACTTTAGAGCGGAGCTCAGTCCTATAAGATAGAAAGTCCAGAGCGATTCTTGATTTGGTGATGCATAAAGTTTTCTTCAGAGTTCATTTCCAAAGTCAGCCTGGGTATCCCCGAAATTGCAGCGCAGAGGCAAATATGGGAGATAGCTCCTTTTAGTGTTAAATAAATGCAGGAGCAGAGAGAAACCAGGCTGTCTCCTGAACGTGAGAACCTCTTCTGGAGGGGAGAGGTTAGAAAGCGAGATAAGGAGTCCAAGGCGAGGAGCTAATGCATCCTCTGGCTCCAGCCAAGCGTCGCTTCCGGAGCCTATTGCCGCTTGGATAGAGCGTGAAGGTGGTGGAATAGTAGGCGGTGGAGGAAGAAGCAAAAAGGAGGTGGGGGAGGGAGGGGGTGAACCGAGGGGAGTAAGCGAGGGAGCAGTGCGGGGGTGGGGGGGAGGGTGGAGATGGGGGGAGAGCGCCGGGCGCAGGGAGCTGAGTGGACTGCTCCAGACCGCGGCGCGTGCGGCAGCTCCTGAAAGCAGTGAGTTAGCAGCGCAAGGCTACATTTCCAGCAGGAGCTTCGAGCACTGTACCGGCTCAGAACAAGGTGATGTTACTGGAAGCGTTTTTGCCCATATGGGGTCCTGCGGCTGGGGCTTCCTTCCTTATACCCACCTCCCATCCCCCGGGTCTGCTGGTTTGTCTGTGCGCGGGTTTGGGGGTAAAGCCTGCGGGGAGGCTGCATCAACGTTCCTGCACGTAGAGTCCTTCTACCCCGGTCGTTGCTGATGCATGTTTCCCAGAGTCGCCCCGGTCTTCGTACTCCTTGTTTGACACTGTCCACCCCTCCGGTTGTGTCTCCTTCCCCAGATGCTCAAGGTATCAGCCGTATTGTGTGTGTGTGCAGCCGCTTGGTGCAGTCAGGCTTTTGCTGATGCCGCCGCGGTGGCTGCGGCCGGGGGGCGTTCGGACGGCGCTAATTTTCTGGATGATAAACAATGGCTCACCACAATCTCTCAGTATGACAAGGAAGTCGGACAGTGGAACAAATTCCGAGACGTAAGTGCTGCGCACCTCCGTCTTCGGGCACGCGCGCGGGCTCGTGCTGCTCTGAGGCTGGGGCCAGGGCGGCAGGGTGGTCTGTAGAGGCTAGGCTCAGTTTTCCCAGGAGAGAGGTGTTGGCTAACTAGGTAGCGCGCACCGCTGGTGGAGAAGTTAGCGGTACAGTATGCCCCAATCCTGGCTAGTGCATGTGGAAGATTTTTTGGATATTCAAGAGTTCGGATCTCACCAGGTGTCCAATCTTCTTTCCGCTTACCCACTATTCCTCTATACCTCCCTCACCTGCCCACTAAAGGCTTGTAAAGCGTTGTATCTACCTTCTCAACTTTTTGAATGGTGTTTCTGGCACTAGTATACGGCAGATGTGCCTTGGCGATGTATTGCTACTAAAGTAACTAGGATCGATCCCGTTACTAATGGTCCATTAAGGAATTTGAGGGGGGAGATAGGAAGATGTAAGATTTATAAATGCTCGCTTTCCACGGGTGGGAGGTTGTTTGGCGGCGCCAGTCGGCAGAAGTTGAACTGCTCCTGATTATATAAAATTGCTGATCAGATTTGTGCTTCGGCATTAACTTTAATCCAGTGCGATGCACTCGATTACGTTTTATTCTAAAATGAATCACTGCCGTAAAAACTGCGGACGTTTGTTTTGCAGGTGGCAGCTACAACTGGGTTCATCTGTAGGCTATCTTGAGAGTTTCCTAAGGGGTTATTAAGACAGAGACAGGTTAGAAGACTCCCAAGGATCAATTGTTTGCTTTGAAGCCAGTGGCCTTGACATGGTACTCATTTTTTTTCACCTGATCTGAATGGAACCTAGTAAAAGTCGCTCCTATGAAGAGCAGGATTGCTCTCCACGCAGTCAACTTGTTTGTCCAAGTGAAGGGCTGCCCCTGGCTGCTGCTGAATGCCCCCAGCACGCTATTAAAGGTCATTTGACCTGAATGGGAGCAAGAGGTATTCACTGACACATTGCTGTTCTTTTACTGTGGTATTTAAGAGAATTTCTAGTGGAATCGGTCTGCAATCTATTGCGTGGAGATGAGTTAACTTCTTTATCACCTCACATCCTGTCACGATTTCTATAAATGAAAGCCTACGTTCGTTTTCCTCCTGACTCTTCTCCCAACACCCCTTACATAAAGTTACTGACAAGCCAAAGCTGCGATGTTGCTTAGCCTGACAAAAAGGATCCCTGTAAAAACACTAATATGTACTATAAATAAAGGTGAAGCTACTTGATGCGAGTTAGGTAATAGATACACAAATGAGAATGATAGTATTTGATGGAAAACTTTGTCTTACATGCTTTAGGAACAAAGCTTAAATATCATTTTATTGCTAAATGAATGTTCTTATAAAAGCAAACCCTTGCATATTTGTTTTATGTAAGTATATATTAGTATTCAATGCCATCAAAAAGCCAAGCAAGAAGGTGAGATATTTCTAAACCTGGAAAAGAATTTCTGTTCATGATGCCCTCCTTTGGGAAAACAGATTGTTTTGTCAGTATTTTAACGATACTTTACATTATGATGTTTTATTACTCAATGGCTGTTTTAAAATCTTTTAAAAAATATGTTTTTGGTTTTCTTCCCTAACATGTATTTTAAATCTTGAGTATCTAAATATTCCTTGATTTTTTGCAACAAACTTTATTGAATTGTTATTGAGAATGCAAATGTTTTATTCTGTGTGTAATATATCTTGGGGATTTGTACATCCTTTCCTTTGTCTCTAACATTGCCTTTATCCATAATGTCTGACTGATTTAGGTTCTATGCGAGCAACAAGTCTACTCTGAGACAATTTGTGAATGTGTTTGGTTCAAGATATGGAGGCAAGCTGAGTTGCCTGCTATGAGAATTAAACATTCTAGAATTCATGCCACCAACTTCAATAGAGTAGAATACTTTGATACCGTAGTATATTTAGTTACTCTTATATGATCTCAGGAAAAAGTCCATCAAATTATGTTAAACTTTTATAATAAAGGATTTATTGAGTATAAGAAATGCATGAAAATGTAATAATGATTTATTTGAAAAACACAGATCAGGTTTTAATATTACCATTTTAGTGAGGCAATTATATTTTTGCAAAGATGACTTTAGGAGAGCATGGAGAGATAATTGCTATCATTGTTTCCCCTTTAACCACCTGTTGCTTATTATTTACATGATAAAATGTGTGCTGGCCTTTGGCTTCTCAAATAGTAACCCAGAATGCATAATATAAATTCCTTATTTAGACCACCCATTTAATGACTTATTTTGTTGTTTTCTTTACCTTTGCAGTGAATCATTACCTTAAATTTTTGACTGGTCTTTTAGGATGTTGTTTACTTTTATTTCATTTTCAATCATAAGCACATAGTTACAGGGAATAGCTTGAATTAAGAATGTGCTGTATGAATATACCTTTCAGTGTTCTGCATCAGAATTGATATCTGAAATAATTCAGTTTAAACTAAGGCAAGGAAACAAGGAACTTTAAACTTCTTATTGTCAAAACACTTTAACTGAAGCCCTTTGTGTAGTGCTTTGGTTCCATAGAAATAAATTTACTTTCATTTAGAACAAAACTTTAAGATGTCTCACAGTAATTGATAACGAAATTAATCTTTGCCCTTCTTTTTTGACTGGTTTATACAATCTGTTATTTTACAGGTATTTCAGAAGTTTTGAACAATGCCTTCTTTTGAATAATATTTGAAAATCAAGTTATCACTACTGTAATTGAATGGTTTTAATAATAAATATTGCTCTTAATATATATTATATGTAGTATAATTATGAGAGTGTATTTTGTAAGTAATAAAGCTTTAGAAATAAGGAGCATGGATATGAAGTGTTACGTGAAAATAGAAAATATATGAGCCACTGTTACTAATCACTGATTTTCTAAACTTCTTCCAATATAATTCACAGAGAAATAATAAAATCAAAGGCAGGATTAAATGAATAAGTATTAACATGGAACAAACGTCAAATAATTTTGACCATTCTATATTATCTACACTCATTTTATGAAGCTGTGCTAGTTTTTTGCCCTTGAAAGTATCGAGAATGCAATTAAAAAGATACAGATAAACTTTATCCTTTTGAAAACAGCATATTTGTTATTAGTAAAACAATTCTAGTCAACATTTTAATCTCCATGATTTACAAAAAATAAAAGTTAAGTTTAACCTAAAGGGATATAAAGAATTCCACAGATTTTAAAGTAAATAGAGAAGTTAGAATCAATGTATTATATTCACAGTATAATTATGTGATCTTAAAAACCAAAAACAAGAAAAAAAAAATCGAAACCCCAGACAATAGCTTATGTTAGGTATATACACTGGTTGCATGCTGTTTCCTACTTTTTTTTTTTTAGCTCGATTCAGTAGCAATCAAATCAAGAACACACAGTTCCTCAGTGGGGGAAGTGTAGAAGTCATTAGGAAGACAGACAAACCTATCAGTACCTTCACAAAAGCATAGGTGAAGCGTTCTCTCACTGCATTCTTGCATGTTACAAGTGCATGTATATATCTATTACGAGGGTTGGAAATAATTGTGAGTAAACTGAATCATTATTAGTCCAAATAGCTCAAAAACTATGCATTACAAACATTTACATTGTATAATATTAATTAAACCATATACATTATGTAACAAGGGTGCATGAAATTGGAAAACCAATGAGTTAATTGGTAATCCATGATATAATATGATCATCGACTCTTGCATTACTAATTCCACTGAAGTTGATAGAATGATGAAGAATGATGAAAAAGAAACAAAAATGTATGAGAAGACCGCAAATGCTATATTATGGGAGTGATATAATAAAAATATAGCAAAAGTAATAGTGGTCACGTGTTAATGTTACATAAATCATATGAGGGGACCATGATTGTACCTTTAAATCAAAATTCAAATGGCTTTGGTTAGATTTGTATGTCAGTAAGAATAGCTGGGGTTCATTTTGAACTTTAAGAAATGTTTACTATTTCTGCTACTGAGACCATAATCAACTTCAATTTAAATTTATTCCATGTCTTTACTGCCCTTTGTTGTTGTTGTTATGTGCCATCGAGTCAAACCCGACTCATAGCAACCCCTCCTTGGGTTTCCGAGGCAGTATCACTACAGAAGTAGGATTGCCCAACCTTCCTTCCGAGGAGTGGCTGGTGGGTTTGAACCGCCAGCCGTCTGGTTAGCAGGCAAGTGTCTTAGCCACTATGCTACCAGAGCTCCCTTTAGATGTATTGAAAATAGTGCTAAAGTTCTACCTGTGGCTTAACAAAATTCACCTTAATACAATTGAAAGGCCATATAAAATGCTGTGAAAATGTAAAATATAGGTTGAAGTGTGTCAGAGGTACTCAAGTTGTAAGCTGACATTTTTCAGATTTAAGGAGACTAAATAGTAAGTAGGAAGGAAGGTTGGGCAATCCTACTTCCGTAGTGATACTGCCTCGGAAACCCAAGGAGGGGTCGCTATGAGTCGGGGCCGACTCCATGGCACATAACAACAACAACAACAAATAGTAAGTAAATCTTTTTTGTTTTCTTTTTATTTCCCTTTTTCATTTCTTTTGCGGTTCTTGCATGTACAGATTATGTAAGAGATAATGGCTGATGCTGTGGGTTATTTCCTGGCATTAGACTGCTAACCAGAAGGCTGGCGGTTCAAACCCACCAGCCACTCCTCGGAAGGAAGGTTGGGCAATCTACTTCCATAGTAACACTGCCTCGGAAACCCAAGGAGGGGTTGCTATGAGTCGGATCCAACTCGATGGCAGTGTACTTGCATGGTGCTGTAAGTACAGAGGAGTAAAGGCCTGAGAGTCAATCAACATCTACTACTATTAGAAAGTAAAGAAAGCAATGGGTTTTTATGTTTAGTCTGAATCAAGTGCTCTGTTGCTTTGTAAGGCATTATAATAAATAATAATAATAAAATAACAACAACTACAACAATCAAACACATGAAAACAAGAGAGTCTTTAAAGACTTTTCTCTCAGTATTCTCTTTTGGTTTATGACTCACCACGATTATATTTCTTAAATAGCAAGCATACCCTTAGGACATAGGGCTTATTCTAGGTGGTACATGAAATAGGCAGCAGAGTTTTACTGCTTTATTTTGTACAATATGTGCCAGAATTAAATTAAAGAAGATTAGGAATTTGTAGAAAGTTAACAAAGTATATCACTACTCACTTTCTCAGAATATTTTTCTCAGTAAGGGATATCCAATTTTGGAAGTGTACATTTTTAGTGTTCCTCGTTCCTCACTATGAATGTCTTTAACTGTGATAACCACATATATTTCCTCATAGCCAAAAACATAGGCTTTCCTTGGGAATTTTTTACAGTTTATTCCTTCCATTATCATGAGTATTTTTTTATTTTTTCTTCTAATGTTTGGATGATTGTAGGCATTATGTTTACAAATTCTTATAAAACTTTGTATACAGTATCTACATTTTGAGATTAGAACTGGTGAAAACTGTTGTTGTTGTTGTTGTTGTTGTTATGTGCCGTCAAGTCAAACCCGACTCATAGCGACCCCTCCTTGGGTTTCCGAGGCAGTATCACTACAGAAGTAGGATTGCCCAACCTTCCTTCCGAGGAGTGGCTGGTGGGTTTGAACCGCCAGCCGTCTGGTTAGCAGGCAAGTGTCTTAGCCACTATGCTGTAGCATGTCCTAATACATATATTGGATTATTATTTGTATTGTTTAAAACATGAAGAGATTTAATAATCAGAGAGGAAACTGACTTAAGAGATGCAATAGGCAGTCTAACAATTCTGGGGCCAATGAAGAATTATAGCATTGTCTGTCTTGACCCCTGTTCTTGTAATTTCAGTTCTAGTTGTGCTTTCAGTCCATGGTTGTGGTTTGACTTCCCCATTTTCCATTTTATTCCCCTTACCCTACCTCTACCATGTTCATCAGTAAAGGTTTAAGACTGGTTCACGTCACAGAGCCTGGATGCCCTGCAGGAAGATGTTGCACTCTGTTTGCTTCAGTAAAAGACTATTGGAAACCCTATGGGGCAGTTCTAATATGTCCAATGGAGTCTTTATGAGTTGGAATCTATTCGATGGCAGTGAGTTTTTAACGAGTTTTGTCAAGTCAGGCGTCACATGAGGAAGGCAGGTCAGAGAAAGTTCACTGACCTGCTATTTTCTAAGACAGAATCTTATGCATAGCTGATGCTAGATTACCAGGAGTCATCAAGAAGTCTAAAGTGATTAGAAAATTTAGTAAGTTCATCATAGCTCATTCTGACAAATACCAATCAGAAGGAAGCAGAAAACACTTCTAAAATGTCTTTAAGACACCAAGGTGTTTTTTTTTTTTGTCCTGGTGATGTTTTCTGTATTTCATAATTGAGAGCATGATCTCCTTATATCATTTGCTTTTAACTATATGTCACAGCGTGCCTGCCTGGTCCATATGAGAATCCAGTTTGTTTGAGATTATATGCTTAAATTTTTCAGATAGATATACAAAAGGAACACTATGTACTGCTATAAAGCTTTATTTCCCTATTCTTAAAATCAGACAACGAGGTGGAACGTTTTCCCATTTCTTGATTCTGATCCAGGGTGGCATGTTATGTTCTTATATAACTTTAGTTTTCATGGTTTTTTGATCTGGGTCAGAATTTAATCAATTAGTTATAAAAGGATATTTTCTTTGAGTCTTCTACACACACCAACAACTCCTATAAGCTTTTGGATTTTTAACATGTATTTTCCTGTTTATAGAAATCCTTTTCTCTTTTCTACTCTTTATACCTCTACTAGTTTACAGATTTGGCTATCACATTCAACAGTGGAAACCCTCTAGGAATAGAATTATAACCTACTTCCCCTCAGTCACAGTCCACTGAGGTGACTGGAAGAACTTACGGACAAGTAGTAGTGCTCTAGCATTGGTACACTAACTGGCTCAGAGGAAGCAGTAGAAAATATTTACTCAAAAAAGTAATATTATATTTAGTGTGCATTGCCAACTGAACAGCTCTTAATTAAAGGCTGTTAGAACTCTGTTGTCTTTTATTGGCCATTTCTGTTTCTGACCTCCTTGAGTCAAGTTTTGTAATTAAAATGAAAATTTAATTTTCATAAAGAAATAATGTTTCCAGTAATAAACTCTGTTAGTACTAAACACCAAAATGGAATTGCTGTTGCAACTCTGTGATGTGCAGTTTTAGAATAGTCAGTAATTGGTGGTGATGGTATGCCTTTTAGCAATCTTTCTGCAAATTTTTCCAATTCTTTTCCTAGATTCTTCCTTGATAACATAATTTTATTACTCTGAAATCTTTAAAGCTATCTTGCTGCTTACTAATATAAAATTCCAGTATCTTCCCTCTCTTATCGAACTACTAAACTTCAATTAATGTTTGATGAATGAAAATGTTTCATACACAGTCTTGATTAATTTCTTGTACTTCTGCCTTGTTTAGAATTTCCATTGTATTGATCAGATTAAGTTCCTGTAGCAGAGACCTTGATCATAGTGGCTCAATTAAGATATGGGAGCTCTGGTGGCATGGTGCCTAAGGCATTTGACTGCTAATCAGAAGGCTGGAAGCTCAAACCTACCAGCCACTCCTCGAAAGGAAGACTGGGCAATCTACTTCCGTAGAGACACTGCCTCAGAAACCCAAGGAGGGGTCGCTATGAGCTCAATTAAGATAGGATATTATTTACCAGCCACATTGTTGTTGCTGTTAGTTGCCTTGGAGTCGACTCCAACACATAGCAACACATGTGTATGTAGAACTGCCTTATAGTGTTTTCAAGTCTGTGACCTTTTGGAAGTTGATCACTAGGCCTATCATCTGAGACAATTTTGGATGGATTTATACTTCCAGTATTTTGTCTAGCACAGTTGAGTGTTTAACCATCTGCACCATGCAAAGTTTCTTTTCTCAACCATGTTGCCAAGCAGAAATGAACGGTCCAAGGTTGGAGTTTTCATGGTCACTTTTCTGTGCACTGCTATTTTCTTTCTAGCAGGGAGCAACTTAAGAGAAGATCTAAGACAAGTAGCTTGTCCTAAAAGTGACTTAGACATTGTCACATTGACTTCTACTTATATCCTACAGGCCTGAACTTACTTACTTGGCTATACCTAGCTGCTGAGGAGACTGGGAAATGTCTAAGTATTTCTTGACAATAAATAAGAAAATATTTGGTACTGGAAGAAAAGTATTGAGAACTATGATATATGGTCATACTGTTTCAACCACCTAAATATCTTTTGAATATATTTTTAGTCTCCAACCTTATCACCACTGCTAGGAATTATCTTTGTTGATCATATATCTTGCTTTCAATGTTTTTCCTTCCTAATTTCAGATAATCTCTTTATTCTGTCTGCTATGAGAGATGGGATGAGTACTGCTAGCCAGGGTAAAAGAGGAATACATTGCAGAAACTTCAGGGCAAGTAATCTTTACTTTCTAAGGGGAAAAGTTGAAAGCTAAAAACAAAACAAAACAAAAAACAAAGAATATCCAGTCATGTTATCACATTAAGGAATGCCTTCATTTAATGGTGGACCCTATGTCATTTTTATTGAAATCAATTAAAGTATTTTCTGTAAAAACTTTGGGGTGTGGGTCTTAGGTCATTGTTCCAGAACAATCTTGTATTAATGACTGGTGGGAAAGAATTAGAATTTACTTCTCACACCCTTTAATTGAAATGCATGATACTCTTTATAGCTAAGACCTGTTTTCTCTGGTGCAGAAAAAAGGAAGGTACCATTAATGCAAAATACCTGGAATAATACTAGAAATAATGCCATTGCTGGGTTCATGTAGCTCTTATTCTTGGAAATAAAAACAACTCTTTTTAGCACTGGTATTTCTAGGGCAATTATGAGATAGAACTGCAACAAGTCAGATTATCGAGATTTGCCACAAACATTTTACACTTTTAATTCTTTGTTTCATATAGTTAGAAACGGCTCGTTATGAGGATGGCCAGGCTCTGTCTGGATAAACCATAAGCAGAGATGGAAAATTACAATAATTGTCAGTTGGCTTTCTTCTTTTTTTTTCCCAAAGAGAATCCTGACCCCTTTCTTCTTCATATTTCCTGACTGAAAACGTAGTATTTTTTAATTCCTTTTTCTTATATATTCATGATGTGGTTATTCACAAGTGGTACATATATAAATGTTGGTGATATTTCACTTGCACTTATATTTTGAATCTAATATTTAATTTGATCCATATTTGTGCCCATTCCAAAGAAAGGTGATCCCACAGACTGTGGAAATTATAGAACGATATCATTAATATAGCACGGAAGTAAGATCTTACTGAAGATAATTCAGAAATGTTTGCAGCAGTCTATTGACAGAGACCTTCCAGAGGTTCAAGCCGGATTCAGAAGAGATGTGAACAAGGGATATCATAGCTGTTGTCAGATGGATCTTGGCTCAAGGCA
>NW_006921982.1:1669702-1682011 GCF_000298275.1 Orycteropus afer afer | reverse complement strand
GAGATCGGGCAGTGTTTCGTTCTGCTGTGCATGGGGTCGCTATGAGTCGGAAACGACTCGACGGCACTTAACAACAACAACAATATTATGCACAAGTAAATGACAAAATTCTAGGTAAAATGGCTTTATAAATCATATTGTTGTTGTTGTTAGGTGCATTTGAGTCAGTTCTGACTTATAGTGAACCTATGTATAGCAGAAAAAAATATGTTTGGTCCTACAGTAACCTCAAAATCATTTTATGCTTGAGCCCATTGTTGCTGTTACTGTGTTAGTTCATCACTTGAGAGTCTTCCTCTTTTTCACTGACTCTTTTTTACCAAACGTCATGTCCTCCAGGGATTGATCCTTCCTGATCACATTTCCGAAGTACATGATACAAAGTTTCACCATCTTGTCTCCTGAAGAGCATTCTGTCTTTACCTCTTCTAAGACATTTCTTCATTTTTCTGGCATTCCATGGTATATTAAATATTCTTCACCACCATAATTTGTTGGCATCAATTCTTTTTTAGTTTTCCTTATTCTATGCCCAACTTTTAAAATCATATTAGATGATTGGAAATGCCATCATTTGAGTCAGACACACTTTAGTCCTTAAAATGATATCTTTGCTTTTTAACACTTCAAAGAAGTTCTTTACAGCATATTTTCCCAATATCCTTTGATTTCTTGACTGGATCCAAGTAAAATGAAATCTTAGATGACTTCAATATTTTCTCTGTCCTGATATTTATTGTCTAGTTGTGAAGATTTTTGTATTATTTATGTTGATGTGTAATCCATACTGAAGGCTGTAGTCTTTGATTTTCATCATTAAGTACTTCAAGTCCTCTTTACTTTCAGCTGGCAAAATTGTGTCATCTGCATATTGCAGGTTATTAATGAGCTTTTCTCCAATCCTGATGCTATTTTCTTCTTCATATAGTCTAGTATCTCAGATTGTTTGCTCAGCATTCAGATTGAATAAATTTGGTAAACTAATACAATTTTGCACACAGCTTTCCAGATTTTAAACCATGTAGTATCTTCTTGCTGTTTGAACTACTGCTTCTTGGTCTATGTTCAGGTTCTGAATGAGCACAATTAAGTGTCTGGAATACCCATTGTTCTCAGTGTTATCCATAATTTGTTGTGATCCACACAGTCGAATGCCTTTACACAGTCAATAAAACACAAGTAAACATCTTTCATGTATTTTCTGTTTTCAACCAAGCTCCATCTGACATCAATAATGATATCCCTTGTTCCATGTACTATTTTGAATCTGCTTTGAATTTCCAGTTCTGCCTATGTGATGTACTGCTGCAACCATTTTTGAATTATCTTAAGCAAAATTTGCCTGTGAGATAATAATATTGTTTAATATTTATGCATAATTTTGGCTCTTTTTTCTTTGGCATAGGCACAAATATGGATCTGTGTTAGTTCTCTAGTGCTGCTGTAATGGAAATACCACAAGTGAATAGCTTTAACAAACAGGAATTTTCTTAGATTTTAGGATGCTAGAAGTCTGAATTCAGAGTGCTGGCTCTAGGGGAACACTAAGCTGGAAGTCCATGTTTGGAGTGTTAACTCTACAGCCTGGGCCCTATGACCTTGGGCTTCAGCTCTGCCTCTTGTTCCAGGCCTACTGGAACAAGCTGGAGGCTTCATCTAACTCATGCAGCTGCTGGCTGCTGAGGCTGACGAACCCAAGGTTGCCAGGTAAAGTGGCACAATCCTTGGATCAGCAGGAATATGGTAGTCCACTGCTTCAAGTCCAGGAACTGGAGATGAAGACTCATGAGTCAAATGCAGGATCCCTTCTCTATATACTAGAAGCAGGCTGCACCCCAAAGGTAATTTCCCTTCAGTTGTTAACTGTTCATAGCAGATTCCACCACGGAGTTGGTTACACCACATTTGATCTCATCATGAGGAATAACTATAACTTTATCCAGATGCCAACACTCTCAAAATCACAGCTCAGACAAGCTGACACACAAGCTTAACTACCACAGGGTCTCTTCTAGTCAGTTGTAATACTGAGTGGTTTCAGAATGGCATCCACTTGTTGAAACATTTCAGTTGGTATCCTGTCAATTCCTGTGTTGTGTTTTTAGGTGCCATTGAGTAGGCTCTGACTCACAGTGACTCTATGTACAACAGAAACAAACACTGCCCAATCTTGTGCCATGCTTACAATCCTTACTAAAGCGCATCATTGCAGCCACCTTGTCAGTCTATCTTGTTGATGGTGTTCCCCTCTTACGTAGTCCCTCTACTTTACCAAGCATGATATCCTTCTCCAGAGAATGGTCCCTTCTGACAACATGCCTAAAGTAGGTGAGACGAAGTCTGGGCATTCTTGCTCAGAGCATTCTTTCTCCATCTTTTTTTTTTTCTTCTTTTGGTACAGTGACTCGTTTCTCCCATCTTCTTTCGATGTTTCCTTCAGCATTGACTATTTTGCCCATAGAATGCTTCAGTACTGTAACTCAAGGCATGAATTTTTTTCTTCAGGTCTTTTAGCTGGAGAAGTGCCAAGCATGTTTGCTTTTGTTTTTATAGCTCAAGGTCTTTGCACATTTCATTATAATATTTTACTTTGTCTTCTCAAACCAGTTTGAAATCTTCTGTTCAGTTCTTTTATTTCATCATTTCTTCCATTTACTTTTGCTAGTCTATATTCAAGAGCAAGTTTCAGCATCTCTTCTGACATCCATCTGTGTCATTTCTTTCTTGTTAATGACATGTGTGTTCTTGATGTCATCCCACAACTCATCTGATCTTCAGTCATTAGTGTTCAGTGTGTCAAATCTGTTCTTGAGATGCGCACTAAATCCAAGTGGAAAATTCTCAAAGTTGTACTTTGGCTCTCTTGAAGTTGCTTATAAGCAATGGATTGTCTGTTCTGCAGGCAGCCACTGGCCTTATTCTGACTGATGATATTAAGCTTCTCAATCATTTCTTTCCACGGATGTAATCAATGTGATTTCTGTATATTCCATCTGGTGAAGTTGCTGTTTATGTTGTTGAGAAAAGATATTTGCAATGAATATTTGCAAAATCTGTCATGCTGTCTCTGGAGTGGTTTCTACCACTAAGGCCATATTTTCCAATGTTTGATCCTTCTTCTTTGTTTTCACTCTTTGCATTCCAATCACCAGTAATTATCAGTACATTTTGATTGCATGTTTGATCAGTTTCAGACTGCAGAATTTGGTAAAATCCTCAATTTCTTCATTCTTAGCATTAGAGGCCAGTACATAAATTCGAAAAATAATCGTATTAACTGGTCTTCCTTGTGAGTGTTTGGATATTATCCTATCACTGACACCATTGTACTTCAGGATAGATCTTGAAACTTTGTTTTTGATAGTGAATGTGACAACATTCCTCTTCAATTTGTCATTCTACACAGTAGACCATTTGATTGTCCAATTCAAAACTGCCAATATCATTTCAGCTTAATAATGTCTAGGATATCTATCTTCAAGTGTTCTATTTCATTTTTTACCAGTTCAAATTTTTCTAGATCCATACTTTGTACATTCCTTGTTCTGGATATTAAAAGATGTTTACATCTATTTCTCTTAATTTTGAGTCATGCCTCATCACCAAATGAAGGTTTCAAAACCTTTACTCCACCCACATCATTAAGGTCGACTCTACTTTGACGAGGCAGTTCCCCAGCTGTATTTTGACGGTTTTCTAACCTAGGTGTTTCATCTTTCAGCACTGTATCAGACAATGTTATTCTGCTATCCATAAGGCTTTTACTGGGCTTTTTTGTTCTAGAAGTACATTACCAGGTTCTTTTTCCTTGTCTGTTTTAGTCTGGAAGCTCCACTGAAACCTGTCCACCATGGCTGACCCTGACGGTATTTCCAATACCAGTGGCATAGCTTCTGGCATCACAGTAACACTCAAGCCACCACAGTATGACAACCTGACAGATGAATGGTGGCATTGACATCACTAGGTGTATATGGGAATATGGACCCTTTGAGGCTGTCAGAGGGTGTGACAAGAAAGTAACCCCAGGGTCTTTAGTGGTGGTGGGCAGTGGCATTACAGGTGGTGATGTCACTAGAAGGAGCTCTTGTGGCACAGTGCCTAAGATATTTGACTGCTATCTAGAAGACTGTTTCAAACCTACCTGCCACTCCATGGAAAGAAGTTAGGGCAATCCACTTCCATAAAGATTTACCATCTTGGAAACCAAGTGGGGGTCACTATGAGTTGGAATTCACTTAGTGGTAATGGGTTTAGATTTTGTTTTTTTGGTGTCACTAGGGTTACCTTGAGGGGTAACTCACACCCCCTCACCCTCTAGTCAGGGCGTACATGGGAAGGCCATGGTGACTGACATTTGGCAGAGAGAAGGATCTCCACCTTCACCAATAAAAGAAGGAAGGAACTGCAAAGAGCCATTGGAGAGCGAGGCCTCTCAGCAAAGTGTTCGGCCCATTGTGTGGATGAGTTTGCTGACCGCCCCTGGTCACTGAGAGGATGACATCATGAGTTACTGGTCTGTGTGTCACCAACTCTAGTGATGCCACAGAGTGGTGGATGTTGTTATTATAGTCTTATAATTTCTTCTAAAATATTTATGCTTTCCACAATAATCTTCAACTGGAAGCTACCTGGTCTTCAGTGTTCTACTCGTATGCTGCCTCTTATATCAAGGAAATAATGAACTGCACTAAATAAGGTACAAGATGAGCACACCCAACCTTTGTTGCTAATTGTATGATCAGGATCCGCATGAATCCAATTCCTGCCTGACAGTGAATAATCCTCACCTTCCTGCGTCTCTGCCCTCTTCACCTACTGCTCCAAAAGACTCTCTTCAACCTTCTTCCCCCAGAGCTGAAGCTCAGAGATTAGAAGCACTTCATTCTTCTGATTGGCCACCGCTAGCTAAGTCAGAATTTACACAAGTTAGAAATATTCTATTCCTCTTTCTGCCAATAGGCAAACATCAGCCTCTACTGCTCTCCTTGCTTACTTTGGTTTTGTTAATTCCTGAGAAAGGCTCATAAAACTCAGTTACACTTATTCATTTATGATAACTAGAAAGGTTACCAGCAAAGAGGTACCAAGGCAAGGTCAGGGAGAGGTATGGGCTGGAAAGTTCCTTTTTCTTCAGAATAAGTACTCTCCTGTCAGAGTACACAAGCTCTTGCCAATCCAGGGAAATTTCTGTGTCAAAGCTTTTTATTGGTTTCATGGCATAGTCGATTATTGGACAATGAATATGCATGATTGCATCATGTCCTCCTCCCTTCCAGAGGCAGGGTGGGTCTTTAGGGCCTCTTCATTTGCACATATTCTCAGATGCTCTCTGGAAGTTTTACATAAAAAAAGACACCTCAATTACTGAGGAATTCCAAGGGCTGTTTTTCAGGAACTAGAGACAAAGGCCAAATGGAGTTCTTTATATCATACCCACCAGCCACTCCTCAGAAGGAAGGTTGGGCAATCCTACTTCCAAGGTTGGGCAATCCTACTTCCGTAGTGATACTGCCTTGGAAACCCAAGGAGGGGTCCCTATGAGTCGGGGCCGACTCAACGGCACATAACAACAACAACAACAACATATTATAGCTTAGGTTCCAACCAGAAATGTAGTTTCATATTTGGAACACACAAAGCATGCTTTTCTATTAAAAATCTAGGGAAAATAGCCTTATCTTAATGTTTTTTAATTTCCTCCTTCAAAAGTAGCACCATGTTTTTCCATTAGTTGATTTAATGGTTTTTAAAAGTAATCCCATGTAATAAGGACAGAAATAATCCTTAGAATTTAAATGATGTAACTATTTATTATGTGTACTTTGTGTTTTTTGGATACTTTTAATCAATATTATTACGTTTATTGTAATAATTTTACTGTAATATTGCAAGGAAAAAATTCAATATTTTGTTCTTATAACATGAGAAAATAACAATGATTAATTTAATTTGCTATTTAAATATTGAAGCAAGTTTTAAGTACTTGGCTACTATAGCAATTTATAACCTTGTTATCTTTTTTAAATTTTTAATATGCTGAAATATTTGATATTTTGGTTTATTAACCTAATTTAGAAGACAAATTTAAATTTATAATGTGTGTTTTCTGTATACAATAGCATATCAAGTTGCATATATATGAATTACTTTATTCTTTCCATGGCATTCTTTATCCTCTTTATATGAATTTAGGAATTAATTGTTCTATAATGTTATTTATAACAAACCATAGTTTTGTTATGCTCTTTGATCAATAAAATAATACCATATTTTTATTTATGTCCTCTGAATGCACAGGTATAATAAATAATTATTTATTTATTTTTAATAATGAATATATTCTGTTTTTCTTATTTTATTCTCTGAAAGCTCCAATCATCTATAGCACTTATATTGAGATAAAAACATCATCTTTAATTATGGAATAACAATATATTTCACAATCAAGATGTGAAATACAATAAAGTGAAAAAACAGTGAAAGAGGAATTATGGACTCAGAGTGTATAGAAATAAATACAACTTTACTACACACTTGAAAATAATTAGAACATTTAAATCTAATTAATATCTTTTCTTCTTGTCTAATGATTTTAAAATCAGTTAAATTGATACATTTTTTGTATTTTGTATAAAACTGACTACTCTTAAACACTGACTCGGTATGGATAGATGAAGTATTGAGAGTAGAGATGTCGTCATTCAAAATATCAGGAGAGGCAACTGCAAAAAATTAAATAGCAATGTACTGTAAAGCAATGGAAGAATTCTCTGTGTCTAGATATTAATAATATAATAATGCTAACTAGAATTTTATAGAACTTATGTGACCATAGAGGAGCCCTGGTGGCACAGTAATTAAGCACTCAACTGCTACCCTAATGGTCTGCGCTCAACTGCTACCCTGTTGTTGTTGTTGTTGTTTTGCCGTCGAGTCGGCCCCGACTCATAGCAACCCCTCCTTGGGTTTCCGAGGCAGTATAACTACGGAAGTAGGATCAACTGCTACCCTAGAGGTCTGCTATTGGAACTCAGCAGCCTCTCTGCAGAAGAGGTATGTGGCAGTTTGGTTTTTAAAGAGTATACCTTTGGAAGCCCTTTGGGTCAGTTCTACTCTGTCCTATTGGGTTGCTATGAGTTGGAATCAACTTGATGGCCACGGGTTTGGTGTTTGTTTTTATTTATTATGTGCCTGCAGTATTCTGTATATTTTATATAGTAATTAACAGCATCACTATAAGAAAGCCATAATTATTTTCCCATTTTATAGATGAAGAAGTTGAAGGTGGAATTCATACACCCGGAAAGTATAAAGCAGGGCTTTCTCCACCCCTGGCAATTTGGCCCCATCCATAGTTCTGCCTTATATAATGCAATATACTGAAAGTACTATTTTTGGGTGTCATAGAACCTAAGGAATTTGACCGGTACCCATAAGGCTGGCAGTTCAAACCCATCAGACACTCCTGGGATGGAAGGTTGAGCAGTCTACTTCTGTAGTGATACCACCTCGGAATCCCAAGGAGGGTTTGCTGTGAGTTGGAACCGACTCCATGGCAGTGAGTTTGGTTTTGGATTATGTACCAGGGGGAGCTCTGGTGATGTAGTGCCTAAGGCATTTGACTGCTAATGTCATGGACAGAAGACTAGGCAATCTACTTCCGTAAAGATTTACCACCTTGGAAACCCAAAGGGGGTCGCTGTGAGTCAGAATCAACTTGATGGCAGTGAATTTGGTTTTCGGTTTTATTACATGCCAGGGAGTCTCTGGATGGTGCCAATGTGTTTGACTTTTAACTGAAACACAATTTTAAATTCTCTTGGAATCCATATTTCTGAGGTAATCCATCTCAACTTTTAAGCATCTTTGTCAACCTTGAGCCTTTAAGGAAAAGGTTTTCCTAAAGTCACCTTCAAGTGGCATAGTACCTCAGGCATTTGACTGCTAACCAAAAGGCTGGAGGTTCAAACCCACCAGCCACTCCATGGGAGAAAGATTGGACAATCCACTTCTGTAGTGATACTGCCTCGGAAACCCAAAAAGGGGTCATTTTGGAAGTCCAAGGGGGGGTCGGTATGAGTCAAATCGTCTCCATGATAGTGAATATATATATATATATATATTTTAACTAAGCAGTTTACCCACTGCCATGGAGTCAGATCCAACTCATAGTGACCCCTCCCTGGGTTTCTGAGGTGGTATCACTATGAAAGTAGTTTGCTCAAACTTCCTTCCAAGGAGTGGCTGGCGGGTTTGAACCTCCAGCCTTCTGGTTAGCAGTCACATGCCTTAGGCACTATGTCACCAGAGTTTAGTGGAGACTATTTTGCCTTAGGCACTGGTCTCTTGTGGAGAGTTACTTGTGTGCAGTCAATTTTGAGCAACAGGAACTCCAGGATCTGACTGGAAGTTATTTTATGTAACATGCACTTAATGATTTTTTTTTTTTTTTTAACACAACTGACTAATCCTAAAACCCTGTGCTATTATGACTCTATTTTCTAAGAAAGCGATATGAAAGGAATTTAGAGTTACATTACCTTGGGAGACTACCGTGCCTAGATCCCAGTTACATAACCTGTTTTCACTATCCCTTCTTTGGAGCACCCTCTCTATACTCTTGGTTTCATGCTGCTCAGTTTGACTGCCTATTCTGACGCCTTGCAGAAAGTCCCCTCAAGCTGCTCAATTTGCATCTGTCTACTCATAATAAATATATTCTGTTATACTAATTTCTGTTGTTTCTCAACACATTTAAGTTCTTAACGTAATCAAGTGGTTGGAGGTTTGAGTCTACCAAAGGCACCTTGAAGTAAAGGTCTGGTGACTACTTCTTGAAAAATCAGCCAATGAAAACCCTGTCAAGTATAGGAACTCTGATGGCACAGTGGTTAAAACATTTGGCTGCTAACCAAAATATTGGCAATTTGAACCCACCAGCCACTCCATGGGACAAAGATGAGGCTGTCTGTCTTCATAAAGATTTATAGTCTTAGAAACCTAATCTGACTTAAAGGGTCACTATGAATTGGAATTGACTTGATGGAAGTGACTTTGGTTTGTTTTAGTATCAAGTATAATTCTCCTGTGATACACATGTCATTGCTGTAAGCTGGAGTTGACTCAATGGTGACTTTTTTTTTCTTCTTTTTTAATATGTGTTAAACACTGTAAGTATGTTATATTATCTGTAATCTTTCAACAATACAAAACAGTAGACATTATAATCCACTTTTATATTGAAGAAATTGAGTTCAGCAAGCTTAATCCACCTGTTCAATGTTAGTGAGATTTGAACCAAGGTCTCAGTAACTCTAAAGATCATGTTTTATTTATTTATTAACATTTGACTACTTTACGTCAGTCATTACAGCTAATCCAAATTGGTTTTCTATTTTTTGAAGAATTTTGTTTGGTCCTTTCAAAATGTTACTTTGAAGATCTTTATTTTTCGGCTATAGCAAGAAGTTTATGAACACGGAAATTTTGTTAAAATTTATCGAGAGAGAATCTTATACAGAATCACAATGATTAACTATAATAAGATTTTTAGTTGCTTATTCTTCACTAGTCTTATAGTAGCATTAATGGATGGAAAGCCAGTAGCTTCACATCACTTTACTGTTCAAAAACTGTTTATTCTTTTGGGCATATTCAGTTTTGGCACCAGGGCTTGGAATTATTATTATTGACTTTTGTTGTTATCACAATTTAATTCTGAATATTTTAGCTGGCAGGAATAACTTTTCAAAGGGATGCTAATATGTTTTTACAATATTTGTCTTTCGGCTTATATATATTGTGACTTGGAAGCTTACTCTGGTTATCACTGTGACTAACTTCCACCAGCAGCAGTTTTCTTTTCTTTTTCCTTTAATTGACAGAAAGAATTTTACTTCTTTGCCTCATTTTCAAAGAAGTAGATAAAGAAGGAAGAGGAAAATAAACTTTTTTTTTTTTAAATTAAAGATTGGAATTCAGTAGTTCCAGCAAGATGGTGGAATAGACAGACAAGCTACACAGACCCTCTGCAACAAAGCAATGACAAGTCAATTGAAACCAATACAGAAGGTGATCTGGAACCCTGAATGAGCTTTGAAGAGAAAGAGAAAGAAGTAGATTAAATACTGACTAGTAGAAGAACCTGACTGAAATAATAAAGAGATAAACAGAATTTTGGACTACTGACAGTCCTCAGGCAGAGCCATTTTAATATTTCCCTGATAGCAATCTAAGAATCAGCTCTGCTAACCAAAACTGCACAGGCAAGGACTGCATTAGTGTCTACGACAAGAGGGGAGAATAGGGAGAAAGGGGACAGGAGGAACTGTGGACTGCTGGTGGCTGTCCTGAGGGCTCAATTTTGGATGTTTGCAAGCAGCTGGCACAACCATTTTGAGTGTGTGCTAGTGCTGTTCTTGCTTGGACTATGACCTGGGAATGGACTCCTCCTGCCAAGAACAGCATAGGCAACCACACTGGAGACTGACACCTGCAAGGGGCAATATTCCCCTTGTGAGTCTTGTGATCCATGTCCTCTTGGTGAATAGCGGTGTGGTCAACCCCCACCTCCACCTATCTTCTTGACCTGTGGGTATTCCATCCTGGTCTGTGCCCTGGGAAAGCCTGGGTGTCATGCCCGCCCCCCACATTTTGTTTTTGTTTGTTTATTTTAGCTTATTATTTTTATTTTCCTCCTTTCTTCCTTTTTTTCTCCTTTCTTGATTCCCTTTTTTTTCTTTCTTTTGTTCTTTCCTGTCCCTTGTTTCTTTTGCAGTTTTCCCTATTCTTTCACTCTTGCTCTTTTCTCTCTTTCTATCCTCCCCCGATATTGTGTTTTTTTCCCCTCATTATCTTTCTTTTATTCTTTTAAATATATATTTTGAAAATTTTCCTTCTTATTTATTGCATGTTTTTCTTTTTCTTTCTTTCGATGATTGTTCCTTTTTGTTTATGTTGCTTGAGTTTTTTTCTTCTCTTGTTTATTTTTTTGTCTGAGTAGGAGACAGCATCCGTTCCCACACAACCCAATCATACCTGCATCTCCTGCAGCAACACTTACTGAGTGAGGGGAACCACAAACTTTTGCATCAACTGACCAATAATAGATACCAGCTCAACTCATTCTCAATTGCTCTTTATGAACAGCTAGCAGAGATCTGTGCATACACCACCATTCTCTATCACATCCACCAGGAAGCAGGTGGTGAGTACCTAAGTGCTAACAGCTAGAGAATAGAGGAGCACAGTACACTTCTCACACAGATACAGCAAAACAGAATAAAGGAAAACAACAACGACAACAATAAAATATCCTGAGTGAATCACATCAACATACAACCACAAATTAAACATAAATACAACACCACAGTGTCTCAGTCCACACAAAAAAGCAAGATAAACCAGTCCACACAAAAAAGCAAGATAAACCAGTAGAAACAATGGACCAGGATACAAATTCAGAAAACATCCTGGGGAAGAAGTAGCATTGGAACTCCCTGATAAGAAATTCAAAAGAATTATATTTCGGTACTTTCAATGGATTGAGAGACAGACCAAGGAAACACTGACAAAATCAAGGAAATACAAAATTAAGGAAAATGCAGACATAACTCTAAAACAATTTAAGAAAATAACACAAGAACAAATTGACAAACAAAAAATTAGAAATAATACAAAAACAACAGAAAGCCAGAAGATTAATACTAAGATTTCAGAAATAGATAACACATTGACCGGACAAAGACATAAAATGGAATCAATGGAAGACAGAATTAATGAGATTGAGAACAAATACCTCAATATATCATTGTTAAGGAATCAATCAGACAAAAGATCAAAACATAATAAAGCTTAAGATTTACCATCAAGATACCATCAAGAGGAATAACTTATGTGTAATTGGAATTCCAGAACAGGGGAGATTGATAAAACCACAGATTAAATTGTGAAAGATTTCTTGAAAAACTATTTCCCTAATATCATGAAAGATGAGAATATATCCATTCAAGAAATTCAATGAACCCCACACAGGATAGACCCCAAAAGAAAATCACCAAACATCATCAGACTCAAAGACAAAGACATAGAAAGAATCATTAAAGTAGTACTGGCAGTTCTGGCAAGATGGCGGACTAGGCAGAAGGACTGCACAGACCCTCTTCAACAAAGAAAAGGGAAAGCAATTAACACAGACACAGAACATAATGTTGGACCCCTGAGCCTTGAAGGGAAAGATACAAAAGTGGACTAAGCCCCAACTAGCAGAAGAATTTGCGTGAAAATACCAAAAAAGGAGACACACGG
>NW_006921982.1:1662540-1663862 GCF_000298275.1 Orycteropus afer afer | reverse complement strand
CCCATCTTCCTTCTGAGGAATGTCTGGTGTGTTTGAACTGCCAGCCTTCTGGTTAGCAGTCAAGTGCCTTAGCCACTATGCTACCAGAGCTCCCAAGAATTATATATCTAGCAAAATTTTCTATTAAATATGATGGTAAAATTAGGAGATTTCCAGATAAGCAACAATTAAGGGAATTTGTTAAAACCAGACCAACTTTACAAAAGATGCTAAAGGGAGTCCTCCAGACAGAGAACCAAGAACAACGAACAGTAGCTGATGATTAGCACACGTGACTCCATAACCCAGAACTCAACCCAGTTGTAGAAGTATCCAAAGTAAAATAGACTTACCAGACTATAAACCGGGAACCAGAGACATCAATTGGTAAATGAAGACAACTGAAAACCAAAAAGAGGGAATAAATTGTGTAGTTACAGAATATCTAAATGGGGAGGAAGTCAAATGCAAGATAGAACTGACTGTTTTAAACTTGGAAAGAAAATTATAAGTCACAAGGTAACCTCAAAGAAAAAAATAAAAGCTTCACATCAAATAAAAAAAGAGGACAAGCAAAAATACTTAGCAAATAGTAAAACAATTGCAATGAAGGAGATGATAATATGACTCATAAACAATATGAGCTCAGCACAGAAAATTACATGGAACAAAGAAATCAGCAACAACAACAACACACACACACACAAACACATAACAAAATGACATCAATAAATTCATATAAGTTAATAATTACATTGAATGTAAATGGATTAAATGCTTCCCTCAAGGCACAGAGAGTTGAATGCTAGATAAGAAACATGACCCATCAATATACTGTCTACAAGCGACTCATCTTAGATGCAAACACAAAAATGGACTAAAAATCAGAGGTTCAAAAAAGACATACCAAGTAAATGGCAGCCAAAGGAGAACAAGAGTGGCAATATTAGTTTCTGATAAAATAGACTTTAAGACAAAAATGACGAAAAGAGACAAGGAAGGACATTATGTAATGATTAAAGAATCACATGAACAAGAGGACATAATGATAATAAATATCTATGCACCAAATGAAAGAGCCCCAGTATACCTAAATCAGACTTTAACAGAATTGAAAAGACAAATACATGACTGCACAGTAGCAGTAAGAGATTTTAATGTGTCATTCTCAATAAAAGATAGAACAACTGGAAAGAAACACAACAAAGATACAAAAGAACTAAACAATACAATCAACTGACTTGACCTTATAGACAGCTACAGAGCACTTCATCCAACAACAGCAAAATATATGTTCTTTTCCAGCACATTTGGAACATTTTCAAGGAATGACCATTTGTTAG
>NW_006921982.1:1659025-1662187 GCF_000298275.1 Orycteropus afer afer | reverse complement strand
TCAATCAAAAATAAATTAAATGGAAAATAATAGAAAAAAACCAAGAAGACTAGAAATTGCTTATTTGAAAATATTAATAAATTAACAAACCTCTGGCAAACTTAACAAAGGAGAAGAAGGAGAAGATGCAAATAACAGAAATAAGAAATAAAAGGGGTGACATCACAACAGGACCAACAGAAATAAAAAGAATAGTATCAGGACAATATGAACAACTGTATAAGCAGCATCTCAATAAATGGAGGGATGATTGAAGTTGTCAAAGATTTTGTATTACTTGATTGCACAATCAATACCAATGGAAGCAGCAGTTAAGAAATCAGACCTATTGCATTGGGCGAATCTACTGCAAAAGACCTCTTTAATGTGCTGAAGTGCAAATATATCTTTGAAAACTAGTGTATGCCAAACTCAAGTCATGGTGGTTTCAATTGCTTCATATGCATGTGAAAGCTGGGCAATGAATAAAGAAGACAGAAAAATTGAAGCTTTTGAATTGTGGTGTTGGCAGTGAATTCTGAAAGTACCATGGATTGCCAGAACTAACAAATCTGTCCTGGAAGAAGTGTAACCAGAATTCACCTTGGAAGTGAAAATGGCCAGAATTTGTCTCACCTACTGTGGTCACATTGTCAGAAGGGACCATTCTCTGGAGAAAGGGTATCACACTTGGTAAAATGGAGGGTCAGTGAAAAGGGGAGACCCCTCAGTGAGATGGGTTGACACAGTGGCTTGTATGATGGACTCAGGTATAACAAGGATTTTGAGGCTGGCACAGGACCAGGCAATTTTTTTTTTCTGTAGTACATAGGATCACTATGAGTCAGAACTTGATAGCACCTAAAAATAATTATAACATGAAGAACTGTACTCCAAGAAATATGAAAACTTAGAAGAGATGGACAGATTTCTAGAAACACTCTACTTACCTAAGCTAACACAGACTGAGGTAGAAAACTTGCACAGACCCATAACAAAAGAAGAAATAGAACAGGTTGTGAAAAATTACAAACAAAAAAAAGTCCTGGCCCAGGTGATTTCACTGGAGAATTCTACCAATCATTGAGAGAATAGCTGACACTAATACTACTCAGATCATTCCAGAACTTAGAAAAAAGATAGAATCATCCCAAATTCATTTCATGAAGCAAGCATAATGCTGATACCAAAACCAGGCAAAGACACTACCAGAAAGAAAAACTATAGACCAATATCCCTCATGAATATGATGCAAAAATCTTCAACAAAATCCAAGCCAATAGACTCAGTCAACATATCAAAAAGCATAATACATCATGACCAAGTAGGATTCATACTAGGTATGCAAGGATGGTTTAACATTAGAAAAACAATCAACATAATCCATTGCAGAAGTAAAATAAGGGGAAAAAACCACATGATCATACTAATAGATGGAGAAAAGGCATTTGATAAAATCCAACGTCCATTCCTAATAAAAACTCTCAAAAATACAGGGATAGAAGGGACATTCCTCAGCATAATAAAAGGAATACATGCAAAACCAACAGCCAACATTATTCTCAATGGAGGGAGACTGAAACCATTCCCCTTGAACACAGGAACCAGACAAAGATGTCCTCTATCTCCACTTCTGTTAAACATTGTATTGGAAGTCCTAGCTAGGGCAATAAGAAAGAGAAATCAAAGGCATCCAAATTGGTAAGGAAGAAGTAAAACTATCTCTATTTGCAGATGATACAATCCTATATATAGAAAACCCAAGAGACACTGCAAGAAAACTACTGGAACTTATTCAATGATTTAGTATAGTGGCTGGGTACAAGATCAACATACAAAAATCAGATGGATTCCTCTACACCAGCAAAGAGGTCTCTGAAAATGAAATAAAGAAATCAATACCATTTGCAATAGCTGTCAAAAAGATAAGATACTTGAGAATAAATCTTACCAGGAAGACAAAAGACCTATGCAAAGAAAACTACAAAACACTGCTTCAAGAAGCTAAAAGGGATCTACATAAATGGAAGATCATACTGTGCTCATCGATATGAAGATTGCATATTGTGAAAATGTCAGTACTTCCCAAAGCAATCTATATATTCAATGCAATCCTGTGCCAGAATCCATCAACATTGTTTAAAGACATGAAAAAAAACCAAAAACAAACAAACAAAAAAACCAATCACTCAATTTATATGGGAAGGAAAGAAACCTTAGATAAGCACAGTACTACTGAAGAAGAGCAAAGTAAGAGGTCTTACACTCCCAGATCCCAAAACCTACTATACAGCCTGGTATTCATACAATGACAACACACAGACCAGTGGAGCAGAATTGGGAACCCAGAAATAGATCCATCAACATATGATCAGCTGATTTTTGACAAAGGGCCGGAATCCATTCAATAGAGAAGAAATAGTCTCTTTCACAAATAGTGCTGGCAAAACTGGATATCCACTTACAGAAGAATGAAACAAGATCCATACCTCACACCATGCACAAAAAGTAACTCTAGATATATCAAAGACTTAAATGTGAAACATAAATGTGTAAAGTTCATCAAAGAAAAAATAAAGGCCAACTTATGGCCCTTAATTTATGGCATAAATAGACTATTAATCATAACCCAAGATGTGCAAACAGAAGAAGATAAACTAGAGGATTGGGACCTTCTAAAAATTAAATTTTTTATGTGCATCATAAGACTTTGCCAAAAGAGTAAAAAGAGAACCTACAGAATGGGAAGAAATTATTCAGCAATGAGATCAGACAAAAGACTTATCTCTAAAATGTATAGAAAACCCCAACACCTTAATGTCAAAAAAAAAAATATAAACAGTCATAGAATGGGCAGAAGATTTGAAAAGACACTTTATCAAAGAAGATATTCAGGCAGCCAACAAACACATGAAGAAATGTTCACAGTCATGGGTCATTAGAGAGATGCAAATCAAAACAACCATGAGATACAATCACACCCCAGCATTAATAGCAAAGTTCAACAAGACAGAAAATAACAAATGCTGATGAGTATGTAAGAAGCTCTTGTGGCATAATGCCTATAGCATTTGACTGCTAATCAGAAGGTTAGAAGTTCAAACCCAATCCATGGAAGAAAGACTAGCCAATCTACTTCTGTAAAGATTTACCACCTCAGAAACCCAAAGAGGGTTGCTATGA
>NW_006921982.1:1656668-1658325 GCF_000298275.1 Orycteropus afer afer | reverse complement strand
AAAAAAAACCACAAAGATTATTGGTAAACTGGGGTAGGAAGGATGGGGAAAAGGGAATCTTTTGTTTTTGGGATATTGAGTTTATGCTAATGGTGGTGGAATATTTTGGAAAAGTATATCAATAATGGTGGAACAGGATAAAAAATACCATCAGTTTCCCTGAGCTATAAATGGGGAGGGAGCTCTGGTAACATAGTGCCTAAAGCACTTGACTGCTAACCAGAAGACTGGTGGTTCAAACCCACCAGCTACTCCTCAGAAGGAAGGTTGGGCAATCTACTTCCGTAGTGATATTGCTTTGGAAAGCCAGAGAGGGGTCACTATGAGTCAGGTCCTAATCGACGGCACATAGCAACAATAACAACATAAATGGTGAAGTTGTTAATGTTGGTGGATGTCTTGCTGTGTATGTTTTCACAAATCATTATTATATACAATAAATATATATACATGTAATATAGGTTTTATGAGAGAAACGTTTATTTAGAGAAAAAAGACTGTCCAACTATGTAAAGATGAACTAAAAGTATTTGTTAAAAGTACAAGAACATTTGAGTCGGGAATCACTGACTTCCAAAATAGGAGACCATAGATCAAAGAATCATTTTTTCGTGAGGACACAAATAGACCCAGGAGTTAACAATAAAGAATACTCTGATTGGCTAGCTAATGTAAGTTTTTCTCATTGGCTATTTTCAGTAAACTGTTGAGAATATGCCTGGGCAAATTCTTTGAGTAAATAGGACATGCCCAGGAAACCTCCCTTTTTAAGCACCTTTCAGCACACCAGTTAATCTACTTTTATTCACATTCTTCCTAAAGGTAGGCTGCTCCTCCCTTGTTTTTCCACCAAGAATCACTCTCTCCAGAAATAGCAGAGCCTAGGACAAAATGGAATTCAAGTCAGACCTTGTGTAAGCCTTTTTAGTTGTGTCAGACTCACCAAGTGCTGATGTGCCCTTACATATTCCCTGAGAGCATCTTACACAATGGTCTGTGATAGCAATCTGCATAAAAGACCCTAATAGAATGTGCTAGTAACCTGCTGGCACCTTTTGTCTTGACTAATCACGGTACAAATATTCCTTTGTTTTTACGGTCTTGGATCAACGTACAGTTTACTATCCTGTCAGCAATAAGCAAGTTAGTGACCAAAATCTGGATCAACCATTTTACTTTGTTCATATATCCTATAATTTGGATTCCATGGCAGTAGAATATGTTCTGAGACAACATAGCAATCTGTCTATAATAGAATCACTTATGGTTTTTACATTTACCATGTTGACTCAAATTGATGTAATGATAGTGACTTTTTGAAATGGAATTCTGTCATATATAAGATTGACTGGAGTATTTCTAGGTTTGAAAAGTAATTTTATTGCCTACATATATTTTGAAGACACTTTTTATCTAGAATTTCATTGATGTTATTAATTATGAACTATTTAATCAAATATAGGATCTCTATGTTTTGAAGCAAAATTAATTAATTTCCAGATTCAAGAAAGTATAGAGTAAGTACACTTTATTGATATCTGTATTGTTTTTATGAAAACTAAGTTGTTGTTTTTATGTGCCATCGAGTAGGACCCGACTCATAGCGACACTCTCCTTGGGTTTCCGAGGCGGTATCACTACGGAAGTAGATTGCCCA
>NW_006921982.1:1643041-1656354 GCF_000298275.1 Orycteropus afer afer | reverse complement strand
TAAAATCAATTTATTATGGCCAATTTTGAAATCTTATTTTTTTTTTTTTTTTTAATTCTTACCATAAGGAAAAGCCTGTTGTGTGGCAGGGATGAACAAAAAAAGAGAGTAATAGACAATGCCACAATTTAATCCGATGTGTCTCCAAAGATATAAAATATTATAATGACATATTCATTCCTGATTATGGTAAAATGATTATCAGATATAATGTCTAAAAATAGTAATTTGATAGTTCCTTAATCACAGCTCACTTTTACTTTTCTATCAGCAGGCCTATTTAGTTACTTTCAAAATATTTACATAGGGTACTCTATGTCTGGCATTCTGAAATATGAGAATCTTAATTGCCTTGGCATATGGTATTAGCATCTATGGAAGGACTAGCTATATAGTATCAAGAGAAAATTTATAAACTTTTCATGTCATATGCAATATATTATGAAATTATAACCAACCTCCTAGTCTTCTATTAAGACTGTTGTAAGGTGCCCTTGGCTGCATCTGATGGTCTCCCCAAATGTCCCTGGGGCAATGAGAGTCTTAGAAAATGATGATTCCCCAAGGCAAAACTTTTCTAGTAGTGTCAATAAACATTAACCTAGTGCTACCTGAAAACTTGTTTTTTTTTTACATGAAGTATATAATTGGCTGGATTTGAGATGTCATACGCTTTATACTTTAAAGAACCATTGTTTTACTGAAACTACTGAATTAAAAGGAGCTCCGGTGGCGTAGTGCCTCCAGACAGATAAATGGGGAATTGCTAGTTTGAAAGGTAAGAAATTTGATAGTAACCCCAGGCAAACTAATATTTTTACATAAATCAACAGATTTAGCTCTTTATCTCCAAAATTGCTTGTTGATTAAACATTTGAATTTTATTCACTAATCTTGTTGTCATATATATATATCGCCACATGTTTGCCAAAGTGAAATTTTGAAAACATGAGGAAATTGGCCACAGGAAATGACGTGTTTGATTCAGGTAGAAAATTAGTAGTAAAGCTCAGAAGAGATCCCAGATTTTCCTTGGGGAAAAAGTATGGGGAAAAAAAAATTGAATACCATGTACCAAATTTTGAATGTGATTGAGAAATACAAGCAGCAGTAGTTCAGTGAGTCAGATCTGGAAGTTCAATATCAGAATTTCTTTGTTGGCTTTGACTAGCTGAAAATCACCTGGTCTTTGATGCCAAAAGTCTTGAGTTTGTTCTTGGAAAGAGGCCCTTTATTTACTTGTGCTAGCCATCAGACTGAAAGTTTATAGCACCTTTGGTGCTACATAGTTGCCACTCCTGGTGCTATAAATAGAAGTAAAGTAAAACATCACCTAAAACTGAGTCAACATCTGCTGGGGGTCTGGGCAGTTACTTTGGTATTTATACACAATGGTTTTTAAGCTTAAAGCAGTTCTCCAAGTTTTAATTGATCTGCTTGTGTTCCCAGAATGGATTTTCATGTTTCCTTACTCCATAGCCTATCATCTTAGATTACAAAAAATTCCTTTTGATAGTAATCATTGTTGGGAGCTCTGGTAGCATAGTGCCTAAGGCACTTGACTGCCAACCAGAAGGCCGGCGGTTCAAACCCACCAGCTACTCCTTGGAAGGCAGATGGGGCAATGTACTGCCATAGTGATACTGCCTTGGAAACCCAAGGAGGGGTTGTTATGAGTTGGGTCCAACTTGATGGCACATAATAACACAACAGCAATAAAAATAATCATTGTTAGTAGTAAATAACTTTGTAATTTCTTAGGGAATGTAGTTAAGTATTCTAATAGTGTAAGGTAATTTTTGTTTCCACATTTTAACTGTTGGGCTAGTTTCTGTTTTGCATTTACAATTGAATAAGAACCCTTCTAGATTGTGGTTTGTGAGGTTAATTAATTAATTAATCAATTAATTTTTACGTGAGTAAAACTATTAATTTAAATAACTTCTTCCTGGCTAGCATGATCAAAATTCCATAATTTGATTTTTAGAGGGATATAGTAATACTGGTATTATATACATATCCAATATGTAAAATTATCTAATTTTGATTTAACAAATGCATATAAACTATGTGTTCATTGCCAATTTTCTTTCATAAATATTAGATAAATCACATAGAAACTGAAATAAGGTATGTAGAGAATCTAAGACGAAAGAATTATTTGTTATGCAAATGTTGTGATTGTTTGTTGTTGGTATGTGTCATCAAGTTGTCGATGTCTCATAGTGACCTTATGTACAACAGAATGAAACACTGCTCAGTCCTGTGCCAGCCTCTCAATCCCAACTATACCTGACCTCATCACTGCAGCCACTGTGTCAATCCATCTTGCTGAGGCCCTTCCCCTCTTTTGTTGACCCTCCACTTTACCAAGCATGACATCCTTCTCCAGAGAGTGGCCCCTTCTGACAACATGACTAAAGTGGGTGGGACGAAGCCATTCTCGCTTCCAAGGAGCATTCCGGCTGCACTTCCTCCAGGACAGATTTATTAGTTCTTTTATCAGTTCATGGTACTTTCAGCATTCTTTGCCAACACCACATCTCAAAAGCATCGACTCTCCTTCGGTCTTCCTTATTCATTGTCCAGCTCTCATGTTCATATGAAGCGATTGAAAATACTTGGGTTAGGCACATCTTAGTCTTCAAGGAGACATCTCTGCTCTTTAGCACTTGAAAGAGGTCTTTTGCAACAGATTTGCCCAATGCAATACATCTTTTGATGTCTTGACTGCTGCTTCCATTGGCATTGATTGTAGAAGCAAGCAATATGAAGTCTTTGACAATTTCAATCTATTCTTTATCTATGCTGATAGTTCTTATTGGTCCAGTTGTGAGGATTTTTTTTTTCTTTATATTGAGGTGTAAACCATACTGTAGACTATAGCCTTTAATCTTTATCAGTAAGTTCTCCAAGTCATCCCCACTTTCAGCAAGCCAAGTTGTGTCAGCTGCATAATGTTACATAGCACAATTTCCAAGTTTTTGAAATATTATAATACATTATAATTTTTCACTGAAATAGCTATCTCTAAATAAAATGAACTAACTAGTTAAGTAAGTCCACCATTTGTCTGTCAGTTTATTGTAGTGAGATGGTTTACATGTTCCTGTGAGGCTGGAGGCTATGCCCCTGGTATTTCAAATACAGGCAGTATCACCAATGGTGGACAGGTTTCAGCAGAGCTTCCAGACTAAGACAGACTGAGAAGAATGAAAAAGCTACTCACTTCTGAAAGAACTGGTCAGTGACAACCTTACAAATAGTAATGAAACACTATCTGATATATTACTGAAAAATTTTATGAATAGTTATGAAACAGGGAGCAGATAATCTGAGAAGATGGGTTATATGAAGACAAATGTAGCATCAGGATTGGAGGAATGCCTGAAATGTGCAGATGACACAACCTTGCTTGCTGAAAATGAAGATGACTTAAAGCACTTACTGATGAAGAACAAAGACTACAGTATGGATTACACCTCAACATAAAACAAAAATTCTCACAACTGGACAAATAAGCAACACTATAAATGGAGAAAAGATTTAAATTGTCAGTCAAGGATTTCATTTTATTTGTATCCACAATCACCACCCATGGAAACAGCAGTGAAGAAATTAGTTGCCACATTGCACTGGGGAAGTGTGCTGCAGAAGACCTCCTTAAAGCATTAAACAAAGATGTCACAATGAAGACTAAGGTGCACCTAACCCAAGCCATGGTATTTTCAGTCACCTTATATGCATATGGTGGTGTGGTGCCTAAGGCATTTGACTGCTAACAGAAGGCTGGCAGTTCAAACCCACCAGCTGCTCTTCAGAAGGAAGAATGGGCAAACTACTCCTGTAGAGATACCCCCTCAGAAACCCAAGGAAGGGTCACTATGAGTTGAAATCGACTCGATGACAGTGAGCTTTGATTATATGCATGTGAAAATTGGAGAGTGAATAAGGAAGACAGAATTGTGATGTTGAGGAAGAATACTGAAAATACCATGCACTGCTAGTAGAACAAACAAATCTGTCCTGGAAGAAGTACAGCCAGAATGCTCTTTGGAAGTGAGAGTGGGCAGCCTTTCTCTCACCTACTTTGGTCATATTGTCAGAAGGGACCATTCCCTTGAGAAGGATATCACGTGTGATGAAGTAGAGGGTCGGTGAAAAAGGGGAAGACCCTTCCATGAAATGGATTGGCACAGTTGCTGCAATGATGGGCTCAAGCAGAGCAAGGATTTTAAGAATGGTGCAGGACCAGGAAGTTTCCTGTTCTGCTCTACATAAGGTCACTATCAGTCAGAGCTGACTTAATGGCATTTAACAACAACAACAACAACAACAACAAGAAGTAAGTACAAATTATTTAACAAATTCTTGTTTCCTTTTTGAAATTCAAGTTCATTAATGAAAGGCAAATGAAATAACATGACAAATTTTATCTCATATTATTTAACAAATACAGAGAAAATAAAATAATATTCATTAGGTGAAGAAAAAATTTATATATGTATTTGTAGTTCAGTATCCAAGTTTTTCCAATGTTCTTATCTTGTTTGTATTTATTTGAAAATTTTCCTGTGATAATGATGTTGAATTTTGAGTGCTTATGCAACATAGTTAATGAAGTGTTTCTATATTTATTAATTATGATGATGCAGAATAGGTTTCAGCAGAGATTCTGGATTAAGACAGAGTAGGAAGAAACGTCTGATAATAAATTTCCAAAAATTAGCCTGTGAAAACCCTGTGGATCGTATGATAGGATGATGTGGTGTTGCAGTGAATCAGGGGCTGACTCAATAACACTGAAAACAGTAAAAATAAAAACACATTTACTAAATTATTCCTTTTCACAGCTAATACTTTGGGTCAAAAATTTTTAGCTTTTTAGATTCAAGAAACTTAGAAATTTGACAAGAGTTATGGTCACTTCTCCCAGATAATGTTCAGGTATACATAAATTTGAATAAATATTCAGAGAATTAATATTTCTCTACTGTGATGAATTAATTAAAATTATTGATATAGATGAAATGTGCATTGCTGTGATTTCTACAGAACTTTAGATAGAATATTTTACTTAATGCTGTGCAAATATATTTTTAATGTTTTTATAATTATAGAAAATTTCTTACTGACAATATCTTAAATTCTTATTTTCATCTGTACTGTCTCTAGTCAAATCATTTCCAAGTCTGGTTGTGTTTTCTCTGCAGCGCTTTTCAGTTTTAAGAATCTTCATTCTTTATTTTGTAGAAGACCTTCATGTTTTCAGGCTTTTAACTGCCTGCAAGCATCTAATAGTCTTTTGATACATTAATTTTCCTCAAAATATGTTGTTGTTGTTAGGTACCTTTAAGTTGGTTCTGAGTCACAGCTACTCTATGTGTATAAAGGAAATAAGCTTTGCTGAGACTGGTGCTGTCCTCACAATAGTAGATACATTCAAGTCCATTGTTGCAGACACTTTGTCAATCCATTTTATGTGCTTAAGTTATGTGACTGCTAACCTGAAGGCTGGCGGTTCAAACCCACCAGCCACTCCTCAGAAGAAAGATTGGGCAATCTACTTCCATAGAGACACCACCTTGAAACCCAAGGAGGGGTCACTATGAGTTGGATCCGACTCGATGGCAGTAAGTTAAGTAAGTCTTTTTCACTGACGTCTACTTTACCAAGCATTATGTACTTCAGGGATTAGTCACTCCAGATAAAATGTTCAAAGAAAGTGAGATGAAGTCTCATCATCCTAGATTCTAGGAGCATTTTGTCCATATTTCTTCAAAGACAGGATTGTTTGTTCTTCTAGCATCCATGGTATATTCAGTATTCTTTGTCAACAGCATAACTTAAGTGTGCCAATTCTTCTGTCTTCCTTTTTCATAGTTCACCTTTCTCATACATTTGAAGCATTTGAAAATACCATTACTTGGGTTAGCAGCACCTTAGTCATAAAAGTGACCTCTTGCTTTTTAAGATTTTAAAGAGATATTTTGCAGCAGATTTACCCAATGCAATATGCCTTTTTTATTTCTTACCTGTTGCTTCCATGGGCATTGATTATGGATCCAAGAAAAATGGATTAATCCTTGACACCTTCAATATTTTCTCCATTTATCATGATGTTGCTTATTGGTCCAGGAGGAACACATTTTGTTTTCTTTATGCTGAGGCATATTCCATACCTAAGGCTGTATGTAGTCTTAGTTCTTCATCAGTAAGGAGGTTAAGTCCTCCTCACTCCGAGCAAGTCACATCATGTCATCTGTATATCACAGGTTTTTAATGAGTCCTACTCCAATCCTGATGCTACATTATTCTTCGTGAAATCCAGCTTCTTGGATTATTTGCTCAGCATTTAGATTTAATGGGTATGGTAACTGGATACAACATTGGTGCCCACCTTTTATAATTTTAACCCATGCCATATCTCTTTGTTCTGTTTGAACAACTGCCTCGTGGGTTATGTACAGATTTTGAATGAGCACAATTGTTTTTCATTTTGGTTCTTCATAGTACCATGCATAATTTGTTTTGATGTACATAATAAAATACCTTCACATAGTCAATAAAACACAGGTAAACATTTTTCTGGTATTCTCTGCTTTCAGTCAAGGTACATCTGACATCACCAATGATATCCCTTGTTTCATATCCTTTTTTGGAATCTGGCTTTAACTGCTCTCACTTCCCTTTCAGTGCACTGCTGGTTTTGAATTATCTTAGGCAAAATGTTGCTTGCATGCTAACTTATTAATTGATGGATAATTTCCACATTCAATTGGATAACCTTTTTTTGTAATGGGCATGAATATAGAACTCTTCCAGTTGGTTGGCCAAGTTGATGTTTTCCAAATTTCTTAGCTTAGATGAATGAGCACTTACAGGATTACCTGTTTGTGAAAGCATCTCAATTCATATTCTGTCACTTCCTAGAGCCTTGTAGGCTTTTTTTTTTTTTTTGGTGGTAATGCCTTCAGTGTAGCTTAGGCTTCTTCAGTACTGTCAGAGCTTGACCATATGCTACCTCCTGAAATTGTTGAGTGGAGCCATGGTGGCAGAGTGTTTAAATGCTCAACTCCATACTAAAGTCAGCAGTTTGAACTCACAAACCATTCCATAGGTGAAAACTATGGCAGTCTGCCTCCATAAAGATTTAGAGTCTTGTGGACCATGTGAGGCAGCTCTGCTCTCTGCAATAGGGTCACTGTGAGTGGGATTCAGCTCCACAACAAGTTTGGTATATGGGAAATGGTTGAACATTACTCAGTTATTTTTGATATTGACTCTATTATTATTCTCATCTTTTGATGCTTCCATTATTGTTCATTATTTTATTTTATTTTTTGCCTATGTTGTTGTTGTTGTTATTATGTGCTGTCGAGTCAGACCTGATTCATAAAGACCCCTCCTTGGGTTTCCGAGGCATGGAATCCTTAAATATTGCAACTCAAGGCTTGAATTTTTCTTAAGTCATTTTAGCTTGAAAAATGACAAGCATGTTCTCTTTTGGATTTCTAACTCCAGGTTATATAAATTTTGTTATAATACTTCACTTTGTCT
This sequence comes from Orycteropus afer afer, assembly GCF_000298275.1. NCBI lineage: Eukaryota > Metazoa > Chordata > Mammalia > Tubulidentata > Orycteropodidae > Orycteropus > Orycteropus afer. Next base: position 1,648,794 of record NW_006921982.1, on the reverse strand, counting down.
TACTGAGCCACAATTTGAATTCCTTTGCTCCGCTCCTTTACTTCATCATTTCTTCCATTTGATTCAGCTACTCTATGTTAAAGAGCAAATATCAGAGTCTCTTATTACATCTGTTTTCATCTTTTCTTTCCTGTATTTTTAAAGACCTTTTGTTTTCTTCCTGTATGCCATCTGTATTCAAATACCAATAGTGTCACCCATGGTGGACAGGTTTCAGGGGAGCCTCCATATTAAGACAGACTAGGAAGAAGGCCCTGTCTATCTACTTCTGAAAAAAATTAGCCAACAAACACCTCAAAATATAGCTCTGATCTTATTAATCCTATGTTGGAACACTTCTAGTCATCCTTTCATTTACTACTGAGTAAGGATTACATATTACAGCTACAGCTTTAACTTCCTCTCCAAAAATGTGTAAATAGGATTTCCCTCCACAGTATAATGTATCAGTTCTTATAATATATCCTATAATGTGTCAGTTCACATATATGTATAGTCATCTTGGAGATTATATCCTTCCTAGATCCATTACAGTTAATGTAAGCTGTTTGAATAGCATAATAACTACCTCAAGAAAGATGATTTATTATCAGGAATTTGATATAAGACAGAGATAAATAACAAACTGTGATAACCTTTGACAATGTTTCAAAAATAGAATAGTGAATAGTCACTTTAAAGATAGGTATAACACCCTCCTACATTTATATGACAAAAAAAAAAAAAAAAAAGAAAATTATTTCTTGGATACTGTGCTCCCTGATGTGCAACTAAATTATGTAATATGGCTCTTTTAGCTATAGTCTTTATGACTCTCACAGAAAGACTGGGTGGAATGATGCAAATAAGATGCTTATGGCCCACCAAAATGATTGGAAAACTTGCTGCTAATGTGAATAAGGTATAAAACCTGTGATGGTTAAGATTATGATCAGCTTGGTTGTGCCTGATTTTCAGTTGTTTGGCAGTTATGCAGTTATGTAATTTGCCAGTTATGCAATGACATACTTATCTTTTATTTTTAGGTCTGATTTAATTATCCTCCATTTTGTGAAGTGCCTCTATGCCTGTGTTTATAGCCCTGTTTGGGAATGAGTTGTCTGTTGCCTTCATGAAGCAGAATTAGGATGGGTTGTATCTCTAATTACTGTCTTACTGGAGGGTATGAATCAGTCACCACACTTGCCCCAAGATGCCTTAATTCTCTTGAACCACCGTGCTCAAGTAAGGGGAGTTTCCTTGAGTGTATAGTATGCATTCAGTATATGTGAATGAATAATCTGGCAAAGTTCTTACTTTTCTGTGGATCCTCCAACCAGTTTGTCATCATCTGACCCCTAGTTCTTGGAGACTGAGCCAGCAGCCTATGGTCTGGCCTGATTTACCAGCTTCTGCAGCCTTGTAAGCTAGCAGTCTGTTGCTTGTCCTGCCAAATTTAGTTTGTCTGCCCCTGAAACTTCATGAGTCAGGGGAAGCCTCCAGCCTGATGCCTGATCCATATATTTGGGACTTGCTAGCATGCAAAACTGTGTGAGCCATTTCCTTAATGGTTCATAAGTTCTGCGAGGCATTACAACTGGTTACAGAACCCAAAGATGGAAGAGATAGTATTGAGGGGAGTAGGGGTAATTGATGTTATTGATGATGGAGTGATACAACGGTTTGGAAAAATTGGACATTTGGGACATCTTTAATCTCCGCCTCATAGGAACCAGCTTTGTGCTTATTCTTCTAATAGAAATTATTCATGCATTCACCCAGTGAAGTTCTGATTTTAGCGTTGCTCAGCCTCAGCAGAGAATGTACCACTCATGCTGATAGGTGTTTTCTGTTGACAGATCTAGGTTTTTAAGGCCTGGAGGCTAAAGACCAGATCCTGGAAGGTGGAAAATTCATCAAGGAAGTGCCACAGTGTGAGATGTCTGATAGTTAGCCCATATCTTCCTGGCCACAGATTGGTCTCACTAGGAGCTTTCTATTCAAATCTTCCTGGCCACAGATTGGTCTCACTAGGAGCTTTCTATTCAAATGTCTGCACCAAATAAAACCTTCTTTTTCTATCCCCAAAGCCAAAAATGCTTTATTACCTGGCCACAAATCATATTTGCTTTCTCTTATTTATTTTCTCTCCTATCCACTCTTCATACTGATGACACTGAGCTGTCATCTGTTCTTCGTACAGTACTCTCTGCTTTCTCTTTTTGTGTAGTTTTCTCACAATGAGTTGTCTGGAATAGAAGGCCCTTTCTTGATTTTCTCTTTCTAAATATTTCTCATTTTTCATGGTTTATTTTATATTCTTCTTTTCCCATGACCCCTTCCATGATATCCACAGTGAAATGTGATCTCTCTTTCCCTGAAATTCCTGAAGCAATTTTTGAGCAGCAGTGTTAGCAGTGGAAAAAATCCTTGTCTCCTAAGAGAATGGTGCTTTGCACTACAGGAGAATTGAAGAAATACTCCTAAAATGTCTTAATATGTAGATGAATGAATGCAGATGTAGCCAGTGACCTTCACCTCAAGTGTAGGATTTAGTATATAAATATCAAATTAATACTATTACTTGTTAAAGTTATATATTATCTTACTTTATTCCTAAGTTTTTTCAGTAACAAAATTGTTTTTACCATGAAGTTTGATGTATATATTAAGAAGGAAAAAGAATATTAACAAGGATTTGCCATGTCACATGTGACACATTTTTGTTCCTACCAGCAGAGAACTCCTGATCTATAATTACTATGGGTATGTCAACGCTATGCTGCTGAATTTTTGGCATAACTTATCACATAGAAATGAACTGCCCCAAGGGAAAATTTCAAAGCTATTTCAAATTTCAAAAGTATTTTCTCTGCCTCTTTATTCTAAACTTAAACTTCCTAAAAATGAGAGCCCTTAGTAAGAAAAAAAAAATTGGTAATCTCCCAGTAAGATTCCAGTGATTCATTATCTGGTACATACAGATGTTGTTATGTGCCGTTGAGTCGGACCTGACTCATAGTGACCCCTCCTTGGGTTTCCGAGGCAGTATCACTACGGAAGTAGATTGCCCAACCTTCCTTCTGAGGAGTGGCTGGTGGGTTTGAACTGCCAGCCTTCTGGTTAGTAGTCAAGTGCCTTAGGCACTACACTGCCAGAGCTCCTGGTACATACAGATAGGTATACAGAAAACTGAAACTTACAGAAAATCTCTTTTTCTTCCGGAAGAGCATCTTTTGAAAGGTAACTATTTTTAACCTAGTTTTATAGTAAAAATATAATGTTAGTTAAGAACAATCATTTAAAAACACCTATCCAAAAGACACACATGCTCTTAGATATTATACATGTAGTCTGACATTTTTATAATGTACATGAAAATTATAGTTTTTGATTATCCAGAACATAACTTTCTTTTCTTTTAATCTCAAAGTGATGTGCTTTCAACCATGAAGAATCTCAAATTATCAAAAATAGTCAAAATCATTATCTATAATACAGATAAAAGTTATTAAGAAAGATGATACAGTTACTGTTTGTAGATATTTTGCTATTTATATTTAAACTATATAAAGCCACTCTTTGAAAGGAAAGTTGGGCAGTCTATTTCCATAGTGATACCACCTGGAAAACCCAAGGAAAGGTCACTTTGAGTCAGGTCCGACTCCATGGCACATAACAACAACAACAGAGACAATATTATGGATTAAAATGTGCCCCAAAAAATATGTGTTATAATTCCTAACTCTTATACATGTGGATATCATCCTATCTTTGAATTGAATTTTCTTTGTTACATTAATAAGTCTGTACCAGTGTATGGGGTGGGAGCTCTGGTAGTGTAGTGTCTAAGGTGCTTGACTGCTAACCAAAAGGCTGGTGGTTCAAACCCACCAGCCACTCCTCAGAAAGAAGGTTGGGCAGTCTATTTCTGTAATGATGCTGTCTTGGAAACCTGCCAGGTCCAATTTGATGGCACATAACAACAACAGCAACAACAGTATGTGGGTTTTGATATATGAAAGGAACACCTTAGGCACTGAAGCAAGCAAGGACAGATGGGGAAAGATTGATGCCACATGGACATTGCCAAGAAATCAAGAAACAGAAGTTGAGAAGAGACCAGGACCTTTCCCCAGAGCTGACAGAGAGAGAAAGCCTTCCCCTAGAACTGGTGTCCTGAATTCAGATTTCTGTCCTGATCTGTCCTAATTTATTCTGTCCTAAATAAATTTCTGTATGTTAGAGTCAATTGCTTATGCTATTTCTGTTATAGCAGCACTAAAACAGACACTAATAACAGCTATAATACCAAAACCAACTTTAATAACTGCAACCTAATTAGCATACCATGTTATGCTTTACTAGTTTCTTCAAACAGTTTCTAAATTACATACTAGAAGATATCTTCAACCAACCTTCATGAAGATTGTATGCCCAGATGTAAAATCAAAACTAGACATGAGAACAAAATTTGAGATCAAATCATGTGTTGCTGTGCTGTAGCATTTTTATGGTATATGCTTAAAGTATTTTAATTGCTATCATAATAAAAATTCAAAGCATTTACAATCTTATGATAGTATAATAAATGAACAAACCCACCCAGTGAAATGACACCCTTATGCATACAATTTTTTTTTTTGGTAACTACTTAATAGTGTAATTTTGCATTTCATATTTAGTACTCTTTGGGAAAATTTCTAAAAATTTAAGAGTTAAATGCATGATTTTGGGGTCTGACAATGAATAACATTATTGAGTTATATTAAAATCATGCTTAAAAAAAAATATTGTGATTTGGGTGAATGTTTGCAGAGCAAATTTATTTTCCATGCAGCAGTTTATGCACATTTTGTTTCATGACATTGACAGCAATTCTCCACAACATAACAGCTCTCTTTCCACTTCCTGCCTGTAGCTAACTCTTCCCTGTGTCCCTCCTTCCCTTGCATTCCTGTCCCCTAAGGTATCTCCCTTGGAAATACTGCCATTTAGTTCTCCCATGATTGATCATTGTAGGGAATATATCTACCTGATGCAACGGTCCATCCTATATTCTTGTCTATTGTTTGGTCAGAAGCCATGGATGTGAGTTCAGTTACAGATCTAAAGGGTAACTAGGGACTGTAGTTTGGGGGTCTCATCGGTGTCCATCAGATCGGTAAACCTGGTCTTTTTTTTATGATTTTGAATTTTGTTCCACCTTGTTCTCCCACTCCATCCAGGATCTCCTGTACTGATCTCTTTCTGAGTGGTTGACAGTGGTGGCTGGGCACCATCTAGTTCTTCTGGTCTTATGGTCATATAGGCTGAGGTTCACATGGTCCACTAGTCCCTTGGGCTAATTGTTTGCATGTGTCTTAGTTTTCTTCATTCGTCTTTGTTCTGGACAAGGAGAGACCCGTTGTTGCATGTAGATGGCCATTTGCAAGCTTTTCAGTCTCCATTCGTTACTCATCAAAGTAAGATGTAGAACACTGATTTTGTGTAGTATGTTATGCCAATTGAGCCTGATGTCCTCTGTGACCATCATCCGAAGCCCACATGTCTAAAAACTCTCTCCATCAGGTGGATGATTCTGCCTAATATGTTTTTATAACTTTGTCCCCTGTTCTTGTTGTTACATGCTGTCAAGTTGTCTCCAACTTATAGAGACCCTATGCACAGCAGAACAAAACATTGCCCAGTCCCATGCCAGCTCCATGATCCTTGCTATACTTGAGCCCATCACCGCAGCCACTGTGTCAATCCATCTTGTTGAGGGCCTTCCC
>NW_006921982.1:1632296-1642716 GCF_000298275.1 Orycteropus afer afer | reverse complement strand
TGGGTTTGAACCATCAGCCTTCTGGTTAGCAGTCAAGTGCCTTAGCCACTATGCTACCAGAGCTCCAATATCATGGTTTGTGTCAGGTGCACCTTAGTCCTCAAGGAGACATCCTTGCTCCTCAGCACTTGAAAGATGTCCTTTGCAGTCGACTTGATATATGTCATCTGATGTCCCAAATGCTGCTTGCATTGGCATCGATTATAGAACCAGGCAATGGGAAATCTTTGACAACTTCAATTTTTTCTCCATTTACTGTGATGCTCTTTATAAGCCCAGTTGTGAAGATTTTTGTTTTCTTTATAATGAGATGTAATTCATGCTGCAGACTGTATTCTTCAATCTTCATCAGTAAGTGTTTCAAGTCATCCTTACTTTCAGCAAGCAAAGTTGTGTCATCAGCATATCACAGGTTGTTAATGATTCTACCTTCAATCTTGATGCCACATTCTTCTTCATATAGTCCAGCTTCTCGTATTATTTACTCAGCATACAGATTGAATAGTATGGGGAAAGGATACCACTGTGACTCACTCCCTTTCTGATTTTAAACCATGCAGTGTCCTCTTGTTCTGTATGAAAGAAAGCATCCTGGTCTATGCACAGGTTCCTTATGCGTACAATTAAATATTCTGGAATTTCCATTCTTCTCAATGTTATACACAATTTGTTATGCACACAGTCAAATGCTTTTGCATAGTCAATAAAACACAAGTAAATATATTTCTGGTATTCTTTGCTTTGAACTAAGTCCATCTGACATCAGCAATGATATCCCTCATTCCACGTCCTCTTTTGAATCCAGCTTGCATTTCTGGAAGTTCTCTGTCAATATACTGCTGCAACCATTTTTCAATTATCTTCAGTAACATTTTACTTGTGTGCAATATTAATGATATTGTTCAATAATTTCCACATCGTGAGGGATCACCTTTCTTTGGAATGGGTACAAATATGGATCTCTTCCAGTCATTTGGCCAGGTAGCTGTATTTCAAATCTCTTGGCATAACTGAGTGCATATGTCCAGCAAGTCATCTGTTTGTTGAAACATCTCAATGGGTATTCTGTCAATTCCTGGAGCCTTGTTCTTTTTCAATTCCTTCAGTACATCTTCAACTTCTTCCTTCAGTACCATTGGTTTTTGAACATTTGCCACCTCATGAAATATATGAAGATTGACTATTTCTTTTTGGTACAGTGACTGTGTATTCATTTCATGTTCTTTTGAAGCTTCCTGAATCATTCAATATTTTGCCTGTAGAATCTTTCAATATTGCAACTCGAGCCTTATTATTTTTTTCCTCAGTTCTTTCAGCTTGAGAAATGCTGAATGTGTTCTTCCCTTTGGTTTTCTAACTCCAGGTCTTTGCACATTTCATTATAGTAACTGGCTTTGTCTGCTCAAGCTGCTCTTTGAAATCTTCTGTTCAGCTCTTTTATCTTGGTATTAATTCCATCACCTTTAGCTACTCTCTGCTCAAGGGCAATTTTCAGAGTCTCTTCTGACATCCATTTTGTTGCTTCTTTTCTTGTCTTTTTAGTGACCTCTTTCTTCATGGATGCTGTTCTTAATGGCATCCCACAGTTCCTTGAGTTTTCTGTCATTGATGTTCAGTGCATCAAATCTGTTCTTCAGATGATCTCTAAATTCAGGAGAGACATAGTCAAGGTCATATTTTGTCTCTCTAGAACTTGTTTTAATTGTCTTCAACTTCAAGTTGAAGTTGCATACGAGTAGTTGATGGTCTCTTACACAGTCAACTCTAGGCCTTGTTTTGGCTGAAGATATTGAGCTTTTCCATTGCCTCTTGCCACAGATTTAGTCAATCTGATTCCTATGTGCTCCATCTAGTGAAGTCCACATGTATAGCCACTGTTTGTTTTGTTGACAAAAGGTATTTGGAATGAATAGGTTGTTGTTCTTGAAAAATTCTGTTATGCAATCTCCAGCATTATTTCTGTCACCAAGGCCAAATTTTCCAACTACTGGTGATTCTACTTTTTTTCCAACTTTTGCATTCCAGTTACCAGTGATAATTGACACATCCTGATTGCATGTTCGATCAATTTCAGACTGCAGAAGTTGATACAAATCTTCAATTTCTTCATCTTTGGGTTTGGTGGTTGGTGCATAAATTTGAATAATCATAGTATTAACTGGTCTTCGTTGTAGACGTATGGCTATTATCCTATCACTGACAGCATATTACTTCAGGACAGACCTTGAAACATCTTTTGTGATGATGAATGCTACACTGTTCCTCTTCAATTTTTAATTCCTGGTGTAGTAGATCATGTCTGATTCAAAATGGCCAAAACCTGTCCATTTCAGCTCACTAATGCCTAGGATATCAATCTTTGTTCTATTTCATTTTTGACAACTTCTAATTTTCCTAGATTCATACTTTGTACATTCTATGTTCTGATTATTAATGGAAGTTTGCAACACTTTCTTTTCAATTTGAGTCATACCAGGTCAGCACATGGAGGTTCCGAAAGCTTTACTTTATGCATATCATTAAGGGAGGTTCTGCTATGAGGAGGCAGCTCTTTCCGTTGTATTTTGAGTGCCTTCCGACTTAAGAGGCTCATCTTCCTGCACTGTATTGGACATTGTTTCCAGGCTATTCATAAAGTTGCCCAGTGATGTATCATACAATATTTCTCTGCTCTTCATACAGTTTTCACTCGCAAATATTTGAGAAGTGGATGGCCTCTTCCTTCTTCCTAGTCTATCTCATTCTGTAAGCTACTTTGAAACCTTTGCATCATTTGCAACCCTGCTGGCATTTGAAACACCAGGCACAGCCTCAAGCTTCATAGCAATGTGTAAGCCACCACAGTAAGACAAACTGACAGATAAGTTTGTCTCCTTTAGCTTTTTGAAACCTTTCTGCCCTCCCCTTACCTGGATCCTACTTGGATCCTGCCATTTTGTTGTCCCTGGTGGTCCCTCTCTTTCTTGCCTCTGAGGTGGGGCCTATCTCCCTCCCCTTGCCTGGATACTGCAGCTTTGTCATCCCCAGTGTACCTCTCCCTTTCCTGCCTTTGGGTTGAGGCCTGTCTTCCTCCTCTTACCTGGATCCTACAGGCTTTTGTTGTCCCTGACGTTCATCTCCATTTCCTGCTTCTGGAGTGTGGTCTGTCTCCCTCCCCTTACTTGGATCTTACAGGCTTTTGTCATCCCTGGTGTTCCCATCCCTTTCCTGCATCTGAAGTGGGGCCTGTCTCCCCTTGCCCCCTTTTAGTTCTAGAGTAAAATAGACATTCTTACTGCACATGCAAATACATATGTGGAAATATCATCTGCCCACCTTTTATATGGTCATGGGTATATTCTCTTTTGCCTATCCATACCTGATCATTCAGTCTGTCTATCCATCCATCCCCCCATAGATTAATGTTTGTTATCACTGATAACACAGTACTGTATATGTTAAAATGTTTATCTTTGTTGTCTGTACCTCTTGTGCACTTTTGTGTCTTCCTTTTCCTTAGCGTTATTTTGTTGGTCACTCGCTTTTGATATATTGCCTTTCCCTTTCCCCAAATCAATACCTGTCCCTACTTATCTAGCAATGTTCCTTCTCCCCACCCCCACCCCCCCATCTCTGGTAATGCACAAAGAAGTTTCCTTCAATATATAAACCTTTCTTTGACTTTTTATAGTAGTGAACCAATACCATATTTGTCCTTCTGTGAATGGCTTACTTCACTCAACATAATGTCCTCCAAGTTCATCCACATTATGAGGTATTTCCCAGATTCTTCATTAGTCTTTAGGGTTGCATAGCATTCCTTCCATGCATGTATCATAGTTTGGTGATCCATTTTTTTGTTGATGGGCACTTAGGTTGTTTCCATCTCTTTGCTATTTTGAATAATGCTGCGATGAATATGGGTGTGCATTTATCTATTCTTGTCCCGGCTGTCACTTCTTTAGGATATATACCTAGTAATGGGATTGCTAGACCAAATGGTGTTTCTATTTCCAACTTTTTAAGATATTGCCACACTGTTTTACACAGTGTTTGTACACTTTACAGTCCTACCAGCAGTGCATGAGAGTTCCGCTTTCTCTTCCTCACCTGCAGCTGTTATTTCCCATGTTGTTGAATTTTGGTGTTAGTGGTGGGGTGAGATGGTATCTAATTGTTTTGATTTTCTTCTCACTAATGGCTAATGATCATGAACATTTCTTCATATGTTTGTTAGCTGCCTGAAATATCTTCTGTGGTGAAGTGTTTGTTCATGTCTTCTGCCCATTTTTTAATTGGATTATTTGTCTTTTTGTTGTTGAGGTGTTGGAGTTTTCTGTACATTTTAGAGATAAGTCCCTTGTCAGATGTGTAATTGCCGAATATTTTTTCCTAGTCTGTGGGTTCTCTTTTTACTCTATTGGAGGAGTCTTTTGATGCACATAAAAAGTTTAATTATTAGAAAGTCCCAATCATTTAGTTTATCTTCTGCTGTTTGTGAATTTTGAGTTATTCTTGATAGACTATTTATGCCATAATTTAGGGCCCTTAAGTTTGCCCCTATTTTTTCTTTGATGAACTTTATAGTTTTAGGTTTCACAATTAAGTCTTTAATCCACCTGGAGTTCGTTTTTGTGTATGGTGCGAGGTTTGGATCTTGTTCGATTTTTCTGCAAATGGATAATCAGTTTTGCCAGCATCATTTGTTAAAGTGATTGTCACTTCCCCATTGAATGGAATTCAGCCCTTTGTCAAAGATCAGCTGACCACACTTGGATGGATCTATTTCTGGATTCTCAGTTCTGTTCCATTGGTCTATGTGTCTGTCATTGTACCAATGCTAGGCTGATTTGACTACTGTGGCTACATAGTCGGTGTTGAGATCTGGGAGTGTGTGACTAAAATCATGCTTTTTTTTAAGTAATAATATACACAGCAAATTAGGTTCTCATTTAACAAATTCTACACAAAATATTCAATGATTTTAGTTTTATTTTTCTCAATGTGTCATCATTATTAGTTGTTTCATCCAGGTTGTATCATTTCAAGTTACTCTAATTTTCCTGACCCCTTACGTTCTTATCTTTGCTTTAGAGTAATTTTCAACCATTTGGTCTACCAAAGATGATTTTCTAAAGGAGCTCATTACTGGTGATTGATAGTCTTTATTTTATAAGCCAATCTGTTAATGACTAAAAGATGACCTTAAGGGATAATTTTGGTTTAACATTTAAAGTGTATCTAAGGGTAATGGTCTCAGGGACTCCTTTAGTCTCAACTGGTCCAGTATAGCTAGGCTTTTTAATAACTTGAGTTATGTTCTACATTTTTCTCCTATTCCGTAAGGATCCATCTCTTGTGACCCTGATCACAATGTTCGATAGTTATAGCCAGGAACCATTTACCTTACTTTTTGTAAAAAATGCAGTCATGTAAAAAATATGACCACACATATGACACATGGTATATAATATGCTTATAAAAGTGCAGATTGGGGGGTCCACAGTTGGAATAAAAATGTAAAATTATTTGCATAAACCTGTGATATTTCTTCAGATTTCAGGATAGATGAGGCTATGGCTTGTGTAGTTCTGTCTTTACTTTCTGACTTTCTCTTTTGTTCTGGATAAGTAGATACCAGTAGTTATAACTTATATGTCTGATTACAAGCATTTAAGACCTCAGACATTACTTACCTCATTGAGATATAGAAGAAATACTTTATGAACCGTATTCTGCCAGTTAACTGAGTAGTCTCATGAGACTGTGGTCCTAAACCTTCAAACCCAGAAAACCAATTTCACAAAGTGTTTGGTTATATCTAAGAAGTATCTATAACTGTGCCCCTAGTATGATTATATATGTGTGTGTGTATACATATGTGTGTGTGTGTGTGTGTGTGTGTGTGTATGTGTATAACCAAAAACCAAACCAAACCAAATCCACTGCCATAGAGTCGTATCTGACTCATGGTGACCCCTCCTTGGGTTTCTGAGGCAGTATCACTATGGAAGTAGATCGCCCAACATTCCTTCCGAGGAGTGGCTGGAGCATTTGAACTGCCAGCCTTCTGGTTAGCAGTCAAATAGTGTAAGCACTGTGCTATATATGTATGTATAAACCATACCAAATCAATCTCACTGCTATTGAGTTGATTCTGACTCATAGTAACCCTGAGTGGTTTCCCAGGTGGTAAATCTTTATGGAAGTAGATTGCCCAGTCTTCCTTCTGTGGAGTGGCTAGTGGGTTTGAACCACTAACCTTCTGGTTAGCAGTCAAATGCCTTAGGGATTGTGCCACCAGAGTTCTCTCTCTCTCTCTCTCTCTCTGTATGTGTGTATGGATGTATATGTCCATATGAATATATGTATGGATATAAATGCATGCACACACATATCTGTGTGTACATAAGAAAAGCATATATTTACAGAGACTGAGGCTCATTTGTGTAAAACTATGATATTTTTATATATAATTATCACTGAAATTCATTATAGAAAAAAGGAGAACATCTGTATTTTCTTCATTATACTCAGATAGTTCTGGCAATAATGTTTGTGTTTCACACTGCAGCTCTGTTTTCCTGTTTGAGATTAAATTAACTGCAACTGCTACTGGTAAAAAGACAGAATGAAAAACCAAGATGTTATGGATTGAATTGTGTTCCCTAAAAATATGTGTCAACTTGGCTAGGTCATGATTCTCAGTGTTATGTAGCTTTCAATTTTGTGATCTAATGTAACTGTCTTATGGAAATGATAACCTCTGTAATATTGAGACAGAATTAAAGGCAGCTATGTTGATGAGGCAGCATACAATCTACAGGATTAGGTTGTACCTGAGTCAGTCTCTTTTGAGATGTAAAAGAGATTATACAAACAAGAAGATATCAAAGGGACTACAGTACCATCAAGAAAGAAGAAACGGGAGCAGACTGCATCTTTTGGACCCAGTGTCCCTGCCCTGTGAACGTCCTAGATGCAAGGGAAGATTTATGCCAAAATACATGGGGATCTTCTAGGGACACCCAGCTCACATATGTTGAAAGGAGATGAGGACATTCCCCCAGAGCAGACACAGAAAGAAAGCCTTCCCCTAGAGTTGGTGCCCTGAATTTGGACTTCTAGACTCCTAAAATGTGAGAGAATACATTTCTGTTAAAGCCATCCACTTGTTGTATTTTTGTTGTAGCAGTACTGATGCCTGAGGCAGAATTTGATACCAGGGTTGGGGTGATACTCTAACAGGTATCTAAAATGTGGAAGTAGTTTTGAAATTGGATAGCAAGTAGAGTCTGGAAGGGTTTTAAAATGCTGAATAGTGAAATCCTGGACTGTCTTAAAAAGACTGTTGGTGGAATTATGGACATGAAAGGCAGTTCTCATGAGGGTTCAGAAGAAATTGAGAGCGTTGTAACACCCGAGCCAGCACAGACAGTGGGAAGTAGTGACAAAGAAACCACATTAGCAGAACTAGGAAAATGGAGGGAGATGGCACATGAGTTGGCCCATGGAGCAATAGTGTCTTTGGGCAGGAGACTTCTTGGATATGTGTGATTTTGGGCACTTGTCAGTGGAGCTAGACTTACCGACCCCTGGAGCAAGAGAGCTGACTACCTTTGGACAGAGGTTGCTGGCTGAGTGTGATATCTCCAGGCACTTATTGGTAGAATTAAAGAGCTTTGTATCACCTGCTTGAGCAGGGAAGATGCTGAGCCAGCCAGCTGGCCAAGAGACCCAGGGGAACCATAGGTCAAGGAACCAGGAAGCAGAAGCTGAAAAGACAAGGAGCATGGGAAACAGCTGCCTTAGTCACAAAGGATAAGGCCATTGCCTTGGAGATCTCAAAGGGTATGGTCACGGCCTGCTAGGTTTCAAAGAGGTATTTCTTTGCCAACTTGGCTACAATGTATGGGCCTGGATTCATGAGTGGTAGCGGCATGAGCCCACATGCTCTGCCCCAAACTGAGGGGTCAGGGCTGTCACTCCCAAGAGGCAGAAAAACAGGATCTTATTAGGCTAAGGAAATGGGGTCACCATTCATTTGGACTGGGAGAAAGGGAATGGTCAAAGCTGAGGGAACAGAGTTGTTGGCACAGTGGACCTGGAAGGAGCAGCTAAATCCCAGGGCTGAGAGGCCTCCACCCAGAATCTGAATACCATGGCCAAAACTCAGACTCTGGAGGGCAGGATTGTTGCCTGCATGGTCTCAGAAATTGTTCTGCTGAGTTTTGGACTTACATGGTGCCTGTTATTTATCCCATTTGTAATGAATGTGTCTGCTTTGTGCCTGTGCTAAAATTGTACTACGGAAGTAGATAATTTGTGTTATAGATTTCACAAGTTCACATATGAAGAGGAATTTTGCCCCAGGAGGTTTGGACTTAAGAGTTGATTTAAGACTTATAGGATGATATGAAGGAGCTCTGGTAGCATAGTGCTTAAGGCACTTGACTGCTAAACAGAAGGCTGACGGTTCAAACCCACCAGCCACTCCTCGGAAGGAAGGTTGGGCAATCCTACTTCTGTAGTGATACTGCCTCGGAAACCCAAAGAGGGGTCTCTATGAGTCGGGGCCAACTCAACAGCACGTAACAACAACAGCAACAACAAGATGATATGATGGCGTAAATGTGTTTTACATGTGGCAAGGTCATGAGCTTTTTGAAGCCAAAAGATGGAATGTTATGGATTGAATTGTGTTTCATAAAAAATATGTGTCAATTTGGCTGGGCTCCGTTTCTCAGTATTATGTAATTATCCTCCATTTTGTGATCTGATGTAATTATCCTGTGTGTTGTAAATCCATAGTGCCTAAGGCATGTAGCTGCTAACTAGAAGGCTGCAGGTTCAAACCCACCAGCTACTCCCGGGAAGGAAGATTGGGCAATCTACTTCCATAGAGATACTGCCTTGGAAACCCAAATCGGGGTCGCTATGGGTTGGGACTGACTCAATAGCAGTGAGTTTAGTGAGATGCTGTAATGAGAGGATTAAAGACAATTTTGTTAAGGAAGCAAGATACAACAGGATTAGATTTTATTTTGAGTCAATCTCTTTTGAGACATGAAAGGGAGACAAGTAAGCAGAGATTAGGGGGGAAAAAAAAAAAAAAAGAAAAGAAAATCACTGCCATTGAGTTGATTCTGACTCATAGTGACCTCAATTGGGTTTCTGAGGTGGTAAATCTTTACAGAAGTAGATTGCCCAGTCTTCTTTTCACAGAGTGACTGGTGAGTTTGAACTGCCAAACTTCTGGCCAAAAATGAAGAGATAGGAGTGGAGCATTTCCTTTGGACCAGGGTCATGGACCTTAGAACCTCTTAGACCCAAGGGAAGATTGATGTCAAAACACATGGATATCTCCAAGGGATACAAGCCCACAGATATTTAAAGGAGACAAAGACCTCCCCCAGAGCTGACAGAAAGAGAAAGACTTCCCCTAGACCCAGTACCCTGAAATCAGACTCTACCTCCACAAACTGTGAGGGAATACACTTCTGCTCATTAGATTCATCCATTTGTAGTATTTCTGTTACAGCAGCACTAGACAACTAAGAAGACAATGTAAGAAAAATGTTGTTGCTGAATATTTCAGTTTTCTAATTTCTATATTTAGGAAAATTACTATTGCAATGTAACTTAGAAATATTATTTACTTATCTATTTTGTACTGTTACCATAATGAAGTTTAATGGCATAAAGGAAAAAAAAATGCACAATACTCAATATCTTCATATCAACAGTAGGAAAGTTTCAATAATGATTAAAACTCTTGAATAAATTATGATATATATTTATAACGACAGTATCCATACCTGGTCATTCAAAGTTATTTAATAAAATTGTATTAACATAAAAGAAATAAATGTAAAAAATGTGTCATCTTTATGTTTTTCAGGAAAAATATCATGAAAAGTTATGTTTCAGTATTATTTTATAGGTATCATTAATATGATACCAAAATAGTAGAAAAGTAATCATTTTAATTAGGTCCAACTTTTTTGGATATGAAAATACTCAACCACCTTCTCTTTCTTTTACTCTGGCACTTCAACTTAATTTAAAAAAAAAAAAAAAAAAAAAAGACTGTACCCGAGTCTAAAAATATATGCCTTTATTGTTATTATTATTATTGATATAACTATACAATTAACTGGTTAGAATAGTTATAAATGGGTTGAATTTTTAGCTTTGATTTATTTTGGAATTCTACAAGTTGTCCTGCTTTATCTATTCTTCATCTTGTCATTGTGGCTCCCTGTGACTCAGAATGACATATATCTTTGCAGACTCACAGGAAGAAATTGAATATGCCAAGGAGGAAAAAAAAAATTTCACGCCTTGGTGGTTGAGTTTATTTCAAATGGCTATAAGAGAAGGGCAGGAACTGAGGCCCCCAGTGACAACTTAGTCATTTACTTTGGCATCACTGAGCATA
>NW_006921982.1:1607033-1618060 GCF_000298275.1 Orycteropus afer afer | reverse complement strand
ACCAGAGCTCCCAGGTTAGGTCTAGCTGCAACAATGAATGGGTATTATTACATCTCTGGTGGCATAGTGCCTAAAGCATTTGACTACTAACCAGAAGGCTCGCAGTTCAAACCCACCAGGCACTCCTGAGAAGGAAGATTGAGCAATCCATTTCCCTAGGATAGTGTCTTGGAAATCCAAGGAGGGGTTGCTATGTGTCAGATCTGACTCAATGGTAGTGAGGTTTTTTTTTTTGGTCTATCATCTTGTAGCCAGAGTTTCTCAGTTTGGACACTGGCTCTGTCTCTTTACTAATAAGCAAGTTTGAATTCTAGCCCGCTGCTCAGTACTGTTGTTGTTGTTATTGTTAAGTGTTGTCAAGTCGGACCCGACTCATAACGACCTCTCTTTGGGTTTCCAATGCAGTATCACTTCGAAAGTAGATTGCCCCATCTTTCTTCTGAGGAGTGGCTGGTGGGTTTGAACCACCAGCCTACTGGTTAGGAGTCAAGTGTCTTTGGCACTAGGCTACCAGAGCTCCCTTGCTGTCAATACTAGGGAACTTCAAAGGAAAACTAGGCAATCTACTTCCATAGAGATACTGCCTCAGAAACATACGGAGAGGTCTCTGTGAGTCAGAATCGACTCAGTGGCAGTGAGTTTGGTTTTTGTTTTTGGGAGGCAAATTAGGGAGCCCTGACAGTGCAGTGGATTAAGTGCTTGGCTGCTAACTGAAAGGTCAGCAGTTTGAACCTACCAGCTGCACCATGGGGAAAAGATGTGATAGTCAGTTTCTGTAAAGATTAAAAAAAACCGCAAACCCACTGCTGTGGAGTTGGATCTGACTCATAGCAAGCTGTCCTTGTAGGTGGTTATCTCTATGAAAGTAGATTGCCCAATCTTTCTTCTGAGCAGTGGCTGGTGGGATTGCACCGCCAACCTTCTGGTTAGCAGACAAATGCCATAGGCACTATGCCACCAGAAGTCCCCTATGCCACCAGAGCTCCCTTGAAAAGTTATGAGACAGTTTTACTCTCATACTGTAGGGTCAGTGTGAATTGGAATTGACTTGACAGCAGTGCTTTTGGTTTGGTTTTAGTGGGAAAATTACTCTGTCCAATGTTTCTGGCTCTATAAAAAGAGAATGAAAATAGAATTTGCGTCATATTGTTGGTGAAGAGTCATGAGTTAATACATATGAAGTACTTAGTTCACTTTAGCAAATGCCAAGGATATGCTAATATTTACTATAATTGTTTAGATTTTTAACTTAAATTGAACTTTAAAAGAACCATTAATTGTTCTACAGCTGAACTACATTTAGATTATGAATGGTTTTGTAATATTGACATGAACACAATTTTCCCCTCAATTTCAAGTAATTTGGAAGTATCCAATAACTTAGGAATAATGTCAAATATTCTCCCTTTCTGTATTTAAAACCTGTGTGTTCTAAGGCTGATCACCTCACATTTGTAAGATGCAGTGACCTAGTCTGTAAAAAGAGAACATTTGTTTTTCCAGAATGTCAGAGGATTGTTATAAGTATCAGATCAAATGCACCTGAAAACTCTATTGAAAATAATAAATTGCTAAAGTATGATGTCATTTCAAAAGGAAATATTCTTCATCTACTTAAAAACCCAATTTGTTTTTTCTAACAATGCACATATTTAAAAATTTATAATAATTATTGAGACTAAAAAGCATCAGAATAATGGTATAAAAACTTTTGTTTTTAAAATAATTATGTTTACAATTCAGCCTTACGCTCAAGGCATGCCATCTCCTTCCTCCAGAATTCTTGAATCCTGGAAGAGGCTGATATGAAAAATGATTGAAATTCATTGTTGTAAGGGAAGTAAGATTATAACATGCAAATTAAATCTTTAGGGGGAGGCGATTCAAGAAGGCCCCAGAGACCAGGGTGCTTAAACTGGATTTTTATGAATGTGTAGAGTTTTCTCTTTGGACAAGTGGGAGAAAGCATACTTGACAGAGGTATGCATGGGCAAAAGTTTAAAGGTGTGAAAGAACATGCCGTGTTTTGTAAGTACAGGAAATTAAGTGTGGCAGAAATAAAAAGTGAATGATAGGGCATCATAAGGGATGAGACTCAAAAGTTTAAGTAAGAAAATTTAAAGATATTTCTAAGACCTGCTAAGGAGGTTGGTCGTCCTTTAAACAACGGATTTTTAGAATCACCACTACCTGTGGCTGCTTCAGTGGTTTTGATGGGAGTCCACAGGGTCACAATAAGACCTCTGCAGGTCCCAAAACCTGAATAGTTTGTGATGCCTCCTTCCTTGCATCATATGTAATTGAGAATAAAAATGAAAGTATGAAATTAATATGAGGAATTTCAATGAAGTTTGGTTGCCCTCTACCCATGATGTCTATTTTGACACTTGCAGAAAAAGTAAAACTGGAAAAAAAAATTCACTTATTTTTCATGCCAGTTGTTTGGCCGTCTCCAAATTACTACTGTTTTAAGCACATAGTTTATATCATGTATTGTAGCAATGACATATTAGTCTCATGGAATAGCAGCTAAATGTACTCACAATTTTTTTTTCTTGTTGTTATGTGACATCGACTTGGTCCCGACTCATAGCAACCCCTCCTTAGGTTTCCAAGGCAGTATCACTACGGAAGTAGATTGCCCAACCTTCCTTCTGAGGAGTGGCTGGTGGGTTTGAACTGCCAGTCTTCTGGTTAGCAGTTGAGTGCCTTAGGCACTATGCTATGAGAGCTCCTATTCACAATTTAGATCCAAAATTTAGAGTCAATGAAATAAGTGAGACAATGAGAATTGAAATATTTTTTTACTCCAAATAAGACAACAGAATATCCCTAAGAAAAGGATTCTTTTCAACATACAATCTTATAAAGACTCAAGAGTTTAACTTTTAGCCTACAAACTTAGAAAGTACTGCTAATTTCTGTGATAGATTACAACTTTTCAATGTTTGTGTTGTGAAATATCTTCATAATAACATTTTTCTTTAAAATTTATTTGCTGTTTGCATTCAATTTCACTTGCAAACAACACAACTCAACACACTGCCTTCGAGTCTGATGTGACTCGTAGCAACCCCTGCTTGGGTTTCCAAGGCAGTATCACTGTGGAAGCAGATTGCCCAACCGCCCCTCCAAAACTCTTATAATCCATTAAAATTCAGAATGAGCAACATTTCACCATTTTCATTGATATTTTCAAATAATTACTACTTAGAAAACTGATGTGGTAGAAGTTCAGTATAAATCACCACATTTCCAGTGGCATTTTACTTCCCACAGCATGTCAGCCAATATATGTACTCCAGTCTTAGAAACACAATATTAACAAAACCTAAATTGCCTTTCTCTTGGCTTACTGAAACTAAACTGCTGATGACCTATAGATCATGCTTCAGTTGTGACTGTTGTATTTGTGGTTGTTTTTATAACAACCAGGTGAGAGTAATCTGAATATAATTTTTAAGTTCATTCAGTTTTATCTGCATATAAAAATATATTAATGTAGTTTTTAATTAGTAAAGTGATTTTGATAAATAGTGCTTGCAACTCTATGCATTATAGATGGATACGTCACATTGTGTCCACTCCGACTCATGGTGATCTTATGTAAAACAAAACGAAACATTGTCCAGTCCTCTGTCATCCTCAAAATCACCAGCAAGATTGAGTCCATCATTTGCAGCTATGGTACCAATACATCTCCCCTTTACTTCACCAAACATGATATCCTCTTCCAGTGATTGAACCTTCCTGATTACTAAAGCTAATGAGTTAGTGTTATGTTGTGTTCTATACAGTTGATTGGCTAAGTTTTGCAAGCACATCACTAGGCCTTTTTTCCTAGTCTATACTATTCTGGATACTGTCCACCATGGCTCTCCTTTCTGGTATTTGAAATATTGGTATCACAGCAACATCCAAGCCATGCTGTTATACTTCCAATCTACAAGATTTGAATTTTTTCCTTGTTAAGTTACTCTTCCTTAGAGTCTTATTACTTACTTATAACTTGCATAGGAAAGGAAAAAGGTCAATAAAATGATCAGTATTCATTTAAGTGTAAGAAATCATGCAAAATTTACAGGAAAAAATTCATATTATCAGTAAAATTTACTTGTATAAATAAATCTAAATATAATATCCAATTTGCTACCATCAAGCAAAAAATATATTATTGTTATAAGGTGTCATCAATTTGTCTCTGACTTATAGTGCCTTTTTGTACAACAGAACAAATCACTACCTGGTCCTGCACCAGCCTCATAATCCTTGCTATACTTGAGCCCATCATTGCATCCACTGTTTTGATCAGTATCATTTAAGGCCTTCCCTTTTTTCATTGACCCTCCACTTTACCAAGCATGATACCCTTCTCTAGGGAATGGTCCCTTCTGACAACATGACCAAAGTAGGTGAGATGAAGGCTGCCCATTCTCATTTCCAAAGACGATTCTGGTTGTACTTCTTCCACGACAGATTTGTTCATTTTCTGGCAGTCCATGATACTTTTAGTATTCTTTACCAACACCACAACTCAAAAGTGTCAACTCTTCTGTTTTCCTTATTCATTGTCTAACTTTCACATGGATATGAGGCGTGTGAAAATAACATACCTTGGGTTAGGTGCATCTAAGTTTTCAAAGAGATATCTTTGCTTTTCAGCACTTTAAACAGGTCTTTTGTAGTACATTTAGCCAGTGCAATATGGCCTCTGATTTCTTGACTGCTACTTCCATTGGTGTTGTTTGTGGAACCAAGTAATATGAAATATTTGAGAATTTCAGTCCTTTCCTCATCTATCATGATGCAGCTTATTGGTCCAGTTGTGAAGATTTTTGTTTTCTCTATGTTGAGGTATAATCCATACTGAGAGACTGTAGTTTTTAATCATCAGCAGTACATGCTTCAAGTTATCTTCAATTTCAGCAGGTAAGGTTGTATCATCTGCATATCGCAGGATGTTAATGAGTCTTCCTCCAATCCTCATGCTGCATTCTTTTCCTTATAGTCCAGCTTCTCAAATTATTTGTGCACTATACAGACTGAATAAATATGGTGAGATGATAAAATCATAACACTCACCCTTCCTAATTTTATACCATGTAGTATCTCCTTGTTCTGTTTAAATAAGAGCCTCCTGGTATAGGTTAATCATGAACACAATTAAGTGTTCAGGAATTCCCATTCTTCTCAATATTATCCATAATTTGTTATGATCCATTCAGTTGAAGGCTTTAGCATAGTCAGTAAAACACAAATAAACATCTTTCTAGTATTTTTTTGCTTTCAGCCAAGATCTATTTGACTGACATCAGCAGTGTGATGTCCCTGATTTCACATCCTCTTCTCAGTCCAGCTTGCATTTATGGAATTTCCCTGTCAATATACTGCTGCAACTGTTTTTGAATTATCTTCAGTAAGATTTTACTTACATGTGGTATTAATGATATTTTTCAATGATTTCCACATTTTGTTGCCTCACTTTTCTTTGGAATGGGGATAGATATGGATCCTTTCCAGATGGTTGGCCAGGTAGCTGTCCTCCAAATTTCTTGTCATAGACAAATAAGTGCCTCCAGTGTGGCATACGTTTGTTGAAACATCTCAATGGGTGGTCTGTCAATTCCTGGAGCCTTGTTTTTCTCTGATTCCTTTAGTGCAGTTTTGTCTTCTTCATTTAATACCTTTGTTTCTTGATCGTATGCTACATCCTGAAATAACTGAACAAACACCAATTCTTTTTGGTACAGTGACTCTGTATATTCCTTCCATCGTCTTTTGATGTTTCCCACATAATTCAATATGTTGCCCATAGAATCTTTCAATATTGCAACTCAAGGCTTGAATTTTTTCTTCAGTTCTTTCAGCTTGAGAAATGCTGAGTGTGTTCTTTTCTTTTGATTTTCTCACTCCAGGTCTTTGCACATTTCATTATAATTACCTTTATCTTACCAAGCTGCTCTTTGAAACCTTTTGTTCAGCTCTTTTGTCTTGTCATTTCTTCCATTTGCCTTAGCTACTCCATTCAAGAGCAAATTTCAGAGTCTCTTCTAAAATCAGTTTTGGCCTTTTCTTCATTTCCTATCTTTTTCATGATCTTTTGCTTCTTCATGGATGATGTTCTTGATGTTATCTCACAACTTGTCTTGTTTTCAGTCATTGGTGTTCAGTGTGTCAAATCCGTTCTTTAGATGGTCTCTAAATTCAGGTGGGGTAAAATCAAGGTCCTATTTAGGCTCTTGTGAACTAGTTTTAATTACCCTCAACTTCACTTTAACTTGCCTATGAGCAATTGATGGTCTATTTCACAATTAGCTCTTGTTTTGGTTGAAGATATTAAGCTTCTCCATCACCTCTTTCTGCCGATGTTTTCAATCCTGTGTATTCCATCTGGTGAGGTCCACACCTGTTTATGTTGTTGAAATATATTTTCATTTTTAAATTTATGCTTAGCTCAAAAATGTGTATTTTAAGAAGATTATAAAAAATGTGCCATGCACCGGACATCAAGCTCAATTGTCATAACATACTATACAAAACATTGTTCAACCTCCTACTTTGGTGAGTAGCGACTGAGATCTTAAAAACTAGTAAGCTGCCATCTAGATGCAACGATGGGTCTCTCCTTGTCCAGAGCAAAGAAGAATGAAGAAAACCAAAATTATTGGAAAAAATTAGTCCTAGCGACTGGTACACCATCTAATCTGCAGCCTATACAACTATGAGACTAGAAGAACTAGATGGTGCCCGGCTACCACTGTCATCCACTTGGAAGGGGATCTATCTAGGAGATCCTTGATAGAGAGGGAGAACAATGTGGAACAAAACTCAAAATCATTTGGAGGAAAAAAAAAAAAAAAAAGGTGGGGACCAGGTTTGCTGGTCTGATAGAGCCTGGTGGATCCACTGAGACTATGGCCCCTAGATGCCCTTCAGGTCTGGAAATGAACCCACACCTGTGGTTTTCAGCCAAACAAAATACTGGCATATGAGTTAAACATTCACCTCAAATAGACACACTCCTTGTAGAGAACAATCATGGGAGAAAGAAGGGCTGATTATGCACAGGGAGACAGCTCAGGGGGCAGGAGTGTATGGAGGGATGGATACTGGGAAGAGGTAACTATGGGGAGGAAGTGGGAGGGGAGCTGTTGCATTGTGGTAAACTGTGGTCAATGACATGAGACGAAGCATATGTGAACTGCTGTATGGAAAGTGAATTTGCTCTGTAAATCTTCACCCAAATCACACACACACACACACACACACACACACACACACGCACAAAACCGTAAAGCAAAGAAAAACAAAAAATGTGCCATGCACCATTTGAATTTGGAATACTAAGAGGGATAATTTAAAATATATGTCCCAGGCCACTTAGCTATTAGATCAGAGAGGTGATCTGTTTAACTCTGAAGCCTAGGATCTTAATCGCTATTCTCTACAGCTCCCCAAATTGTTGTGAATTTTCCTAAAAGTAATTTACTGTGTTCATAACTATTTTGAGTGAACTTATGGTATTTCCTATGCCCTAATATGCATGCAAAAACTGGAAATTAAGAAGAAGAATTGATTCATTTGAATCAAGGTATTGATGAAGAACAGTGAGTATACCATGAACTGCCAGAAGAATGAACAAATCTGTCTTGGGAGAAGTACACTACTTGGGAGAAGTACTGCTCCTTATATGGGATGATGGTGAGTCTTTGTTTCATGTCCTTTTGACATCTTATGAGAATGGAACAGTCCCTGGAAAAGAACATAATGGTTGGTAAAGTTGAGGGTCTGTGAAGAGAATAATATGTAATGAGATGGATTGACACAGTGGCTGCCACAGTGGGCTCAAGCAGAACAAAGACTGTGAAGATGCCTAAGGACTAGACAGTGTTTCATTCTGTTGTCCATATGGTCACTGTGAGTTGAAAGTGCCTTGATGGCAGCCAATAGCAACAAGAACAACATCACTGGCTCTAAAAGAAACATCATTTCTCACCATTCCTGCTCAGGGAGGAGAATAACTATAAATAAAGTAGGAAAAGGCAAATAATTTTAAAGAATCATATACCTTTGTTGTTGAATTATAATATTCTTAATTCACGTATTCATTCAATAAGCCTCTTTAAATTGCTCCTCCAACCCCCCACCCCCCACCACCACCACACACACATCCTGTGTTAGGCAATAGTGATCCAATGACAAATATTTCAGGGTCACTGCCTTAATCTTTTTGGTCAGGAAATGTCTCATATAAGATGTGTCCTTGGTGTGAGTACTGAGATGTGAAAAGGCATGTTTTTGAAGTGTTTAGGGAGTAGACATGACATTCAAGTCAGAGCAAGGAGTGAAAGCATGAAATCACCAGGAAGTTTCAGGAGACTATTTAAAAATCAGGCTATGCTTGGTTTCACTTTACAATGTATTTACATTTTTGTCATCAAAACTTAAAACAGCATGGCTCAAAAATTTGGTGGATACCAGAGACAATCTGAAATTTAATATTTATTATATAATTCAACAAACACCCTTCTGTCAGTTTGTTGTACTGTTGTGGCTTGTTTGTTGCTGTGAGACTGGAGGCTGTGCCACTGATATTTTGAATACCAGCAGGGTCACCCAAGGTGGACAGGTTTCAGTGGAGCTTCCTAACTAAGACAGACTGAGAAGGACAGGATGATGTACTTCTGAAAAAAATTGGCCTGGAATACCTCACAAATAGCAGTGAAACATGGTCTAATATATTCCTGGAACACTTAAGGAATAACTGTGAAATATTATCTGATATAGTGCTGGTTGATGACTAACTCAGGTTAGAAGGCACTCAAAATACGACTGGAGTAGAACTGCCCCTTCAAAGTAGAGTTGACCTTAATGATGTTGATGGAGTAAATCTCCCAAGACTTTAATTTGCTGATGGGGTGTGACTGAAACTGGAAAGCAACATCTGCAAACATTAATTAATAATCAAGGCATGGAATATGCATAGTATGGATCTAGAAAATTTGGAAGCTGTCAAAAATGAAATGGAATGGATAAAGATGAATATCCTAAGCATTAGTGAGCTGAAATGGATTGATATTGCCATCTTGAATAAGACAATCATATGGTTTACTATGCCTAGAATGAAAAATTCAAGAAGAATGGCATCACAGTCAACATCAAAAATAATGTTTCAAGATCTGTCCTGAAGTACAATCTTGTCAGTGATAGGATGATAGCCATAGGTCTACAAGAAGACTAGTTAATACTACTATCATTCAAATTTATGCACCAACCACTAAAGCCAAATATGAAGAAATTGAAGATTTTTTTTTTTTTTTTTACCAACCTCTGCAGTCTAAAATTTATCAAACATGCAACCACGATGTATTGATAATTACTCGTGATTGGAATGCAAAGTTGGAAACAAAGAAGAGGTATTTGTAGTTGGAAAATATGGCTTTTGATGATAGAAATGATACTGGGGATGACATTATAGAATTATGAAAAGCCAATGACTTATCCATTGCAAATACCTTTTTTAACAAAGTAAATGATGATCATAGACATAGACCTTGCCAGATTGAATACACAGGAATAAAATTGACTACATTTGTGGGAAGATACATTGGAGAATCTCAACATCATCAGTCAGAACAAGGTTAGGGGCTGACAAGGAACAATCAATTGCTCATATGCAAATTCACTTTAAAGATGAAGAAAGTTAAAACTAGTCATGAAAACCAAAATATGACCTTGATTACATCCCACCTGAATTTAGAGACCATGTGAAGAATAAATTTGATGCACTGAACAGCAATGACTGACAACCAGACAAGTTGTGGGATGACATGAAAACATCATACATGAAGACTGTACAAAGTCATTAAAAATACAGGGAAGGAAGAAAAGACCAAAATGGATTTCAGAAGAGACTCTGAAACTTGCTCTTGAATGGAGGGTAGCTAAAGTCAATGGAAGAAATGTTGAAATAAAAGAAGTGAATAGAAGATTTCAAAAGGTGGCTTGAGAAGACAAAGTAAAATATTATAATGACATATGCATAGGCTTGGAGTTAGAAAACTAAAATGGAAGAAATTGCTTGGAATTTCTTAAGCTAAAGGAACTGAAGAGAAAATTCAAGTCTCGATTTGCAGTGTTGAAAGATTCTATCGACAGATATTGAGTGATGCAGGAAACATCAAAAGAAGATAGAAGGGATACAGAGAATCACTGTACCAAATGGAATTGTTTGATTTTCAACTATTTCAGCAGGTAGCATATGATCAGGGACTGATGGTTTGAAAGAAGACGTCCAAACTGCACTAAAGAAATTGGCATAAAACAAGGCTTCAGGAATTGATGGAATACCCATAGAGATATTTCAACAAATGGACATAGCACTGGAGACACTTGTTTATGCCAAGAAATTTGGAAGACAGCTACCTGGCCAACCAACTGGAAGAGATCCATATTTGTGCCCATTCCAAAGAAAGGTGATCCAACAGAATGTAGAAATTAACAAAGAATATCATTATTATCATAGCAATAAAATATTGCTGGAGATAATTAAAAAATGGTTGCAGCAGTATATTGACAGAGAACTTCCATAAATGCAAGCTGGATTCAGAAAAGGACATAGAATGAAGGTGATTATTGCTGATGTCAAATGAATCTTGGTGGAAAGCAAACAATACCAGAAGGATGTTTACTTGTGTTTCATTGACTATGCAAAGGCATTTGACTCTGTGAATCATAACAAATTACGGATAACTTTTCAAAGAATGGGAATTCCACAATTATGCTTATGAGGAACCTGTACATAAACCAAAAAGTTGTCATTCAAACAGAACTGGCGATATTGCCTGGTTTAAAATCAGGAAGGGTATGCATCAGGGTTATATCCTTTCACTATACTTATTCAGGGAGCTCTGGTAGCATAGTTCCTAAGGCACTTGACTGGTAACCAGAAGGCAGGCAGTTCAAACCCACCAGCCACTCCTCGGAAGGAAGGTTGGGCAATCCTACTTCCGTAGTGATACTGCCTC
>NW_006921982.1:1602655-1606873 GCF_000298275.1 Orycteropus afer afer | reverse complement strand
ACTTACTGATAAAGATCAAAGACTATAGTCTTCAGTGTGGATTATACCTCAACATAAAGAAAACAAAAATACTCATAAGTGGACCAATAAGCAACAATATGATAAATGGAATAAAGATTAAGTTGTCAGAGATTTCATTTTACTTGGCTCAATCAACACCTTTGAAAGCAGCAGTCAGGAAATCAGAAGTCATATTGCACTGGGCAAGTCTGCTGCAGAAGACCTCTTCAAAGTATTAAGAAGCAACAATATTTCTTTGAAGACCAAGGTGCCCCTGACTTAAGCTTTGGTATTTTCAGTTGCCTCATATGCATGTGAAAGCTGGACAGTGAATAAGGAAAACCAAAGAGTTGATGCCTTTGAATTGTGGTGGTGGTGAATGCTGAGCATACCATGGACTGCCAGAAGAAGAACGAACAAATCTGTCTTGTGAAAAGTGAAGCTGAAAGTGAGAATGGCCAGAGTTCATGTCACCTACTTTGGTCATGTCGTCAGAAGAAGGAAAGGGCCATTCAATTCTCAAAGAACAGGCCAGTGAAAACCTTAGGAATAGCAGTGAAACACAGTGTCACTGGATATGTATAAATCCCTAGCCTTTAGGTAACAGCTGATCAGAAACCACTTGTGCCACCCATGGACCTTAAAATTAAAGGAACATATGAATACAAGTTTTTTACACTGCTGTAGAGGTTCTAATCTATATAAAAGATGTGTTGCAAAGTAATTAAAAATGGTTACTATTTTAATGTTATTTTCCTATCTTAATTCTATAGTTTGCTTTATTAAAAAGAAATAGATTGATATGCAATATTTCTATAATACATTTTTAATGCTTTGACTAGGTCCCTGGAAGGTGCAAACAGTTTGCTTTTGACTAAATATTGTCAGTTTGAACTCACCCAGTGGTACTATGGAAGAAAAGACCTAGTGATTTGCTTCCTTTAATATTACAGCCAATAGAACTCTAGGGAGCAGCAGTTCATTCATGGGGTCACTGAATGTTTGGGGCTGACTAGACTGTAGATAATGATCCTATGACTTTAAGTGTTATTACCTGAGTATTCATTTACCTCTATGATCAATTCATCATTTCTTTTGTCAATGTAATAGTACCAATTTACCCTCTCAGATTATAAATAAATGATAGTACACATCTAAGTAAATCAACACATCTGTCAAGATTTATAACTTATTTATTCTCAGGTTATATTATTTCAGATAAAAACAACTGAAGACAAAATCCATGGAGTATTTTCAAGTTGACAGCTAGCTGGTTCCTTATTTATTTAATTTTGATAGTTTTCAAAACTTACTCCTTACACTGAAAACATGTCAAGAAGTCAAGCACCAGGAACAGAACAAAAGATCTTTGTGGTGAAAATACAAAAGATGGTGTCTTTCAACAGAAATGTTTGAATCTTTATATTGAGTTTTATTGTTTGTTCAATAGTTATAATATTACAATTTGCAAAAAATAGTATCTCTTATTTCTCCAGAAATATTTATTTTTATTCAAAACATATTAGCTACCAAAGCCAGCATGTACATTTATTCAAGAAAGTTTTATGTCTCCATCTCCGGAAGAATTGTTCAGATGACACAACAATTTGGTCTTATTATGTACTGTTTGGCATATTTAAAATAAGCTGTTCTTTTAAAATATTCATTAATTTTTTTTCAAATAAAATACTATTTTATCTTAATGACTTAAATTCTTCATCTGTGAATGTTATATACATAGTTTTCTTTTTAAAAATCTTAGAAACATAGATGAGTGATTAAAAAAAAAAAGCCATGCTATTTCCAGTTGTCTCATATGTATTTGAAAACTGGACAATAAATAGGTAAGGCCAAATAATTGATGCTTTTGAATTATAGTCTTAATGAAGAATATTGAATACGCCGTGGACTGCCAGAAGGATGAATAAATCTATCTTAGAAGAAATACAGCCAGGATGTCCTTAGGAGTGTGGATGGTGAGACTTTGTCTCATGTATTTTGGACATGTTATCAGGAGGGACCAGTCTCTGGAGAAGGACATAATGTTTGATAAAATAGAGGGCCAGTAGAAAAGAGGAAGACCCTTAATGGGATGGGTTGACTCAGTGGCTGCACCAATGGGCTCAAACATTGCAATGACTGGGATGATGTCTCAGGACTGGGCAAGACTTTGTTCTGTTGTACACAGGGTCATATTGAGATGGAAATGACTCCATGGCATCTCACAACAACAAACACAATGTAAATTTCTGAGAGGTAATAGCCAAAAAAATTGTGAAAATCAAAATTGCTTTCTAAAATACTTAAACTAATTTAAGCTGTAAAACATTTTACATTTTGCCCATTTAGAAATTATTTTCATTAGGATGAAAGCTCAATAGCTTTTATAAAGACCCTCAAAAGAAGAGTGACTTAAAAAAGTTAAAAAGATTTCTTCTTCATGTAATTGCTGAAGCATAATCAAGCCGGGAGTTATATAGTGGTTGTAAAATGGGAATGTTCAGGCATACAGGCTGTTTCTTTCTTGTTTTGTTCTACCCTTTTCAACAAATACTTTCTGTACAGTGGTTTGTGATGATCACTTTAGCTTTGCCATTACATTTGTTTTCTAACCACTAGGAAAAGGAGGAAAGGAGCAAGGTGGACAGTGTCCCATCCCAGAGCATAATCTAGGAAGTTCTACAGTTGAGCACACAATTTCACTTATAACTGTATGCCCAGAATTGAATCATGTGAGTTCTTCCAGATGTAAGGAGGTTGGGAAATTCAGTCTTTAGTATGTACATTTAAAATTAGCAATCCATTACTAATGGAGGGTCCCTGATTGTGCAGTGATTCAGCACTCAGTTGTGTACCAGGTCAGCAGTTTGAAACCACCAGCTGCTCCACAGAAGAAAGATGTAGCAGTCTGCTTCTATAAATATTTAAAGCCTTGAAAACCCTGTTGTTGTTGTTATGTGCCGTCAAGTCAGACCCAACTCATAGCGACCCCTCCTTGGGTTTCCGAGACAGTATCACTACGTAAATAGATTGCTCCATCTTCCTTCCGAGGAGTGTCTGGTGGGTTTGAACCTCCAGCTTTATGGTTAGCAGTCAAGTGCCTTATGCACTACACCATCCTATAGGGTCACTATGTGTCAGAATCGATTAAGCAGCAATGGGTTTTGTTTTGATATGACTCATTGACTTAGTGGCAACTAATAGCAATAACATAGAAGAGAATGAATATTAGGTAAAGGGACACAAGTACATTTCTATCTTTCATAGTTGAGATTTTACTTTCTAAAAGAAAAAAATTGTCCAGTTAATTCTGCCAAATAGTCACCTTATAGTTTCAAACTGCTGACATTTTGTTTAGCAAACAAGCACCTAATCATTGTTGTGAGTGTACCTTCTGTGTGTGTGTGTGTGTGAGACAGAGAGGAAGAAAAATACAAAAAGTCATCCCATTGCAAATAATGAATGACAGATTATTGAAGGAGTATTTGGCATAAATGATAATATGCATGTGCTACTATGTGGTCACATTGTCTTGTATGTCTGATAGACTATATATTGAAAATGAATGGCATCACTTTCATCATCAGAAAGAACATTTCAAGAACTAAAGAGAGTATTTCAAATGACAGGTTGAGAAGACAAAGTATAGTATTATAATGAAATGTGCAAAGACCTGGAGTTAGAAAATCAAAATGAAAGAACATACTTGTCATTTCTCAAGCTCAAAGAACTGAAATAAAAAAAATCAAACCTTGATTTGCAATATTGACATATTCTATGGGAAAAATACTGAATAATACAGGAAGCATCAAAACATAGATATGAGGAATAAACAGAGTAACGCTACCAAAAAGAATTGATCAGTAATGACTGAGGGATTCCGGCAAGTAACATGACTAAAAAGAAGCGGGAGAATCTGGGCGTTGCTTTAGAGATCGACGGGCTGGAGGAGAAGCTGTCACGATGTCGGAGAGAACTGGAGACTGTAAGCGACAGGCTCTATGGGGTGGAGCTGAGCCCAGAAGCCAGGAGATCTCTGGAGAAGGAGAAGAAGAGTCTGATGAGCAAAGCCTCCAACTATGAGAAGGAGCTCAAGTTGCTTCGGCAAGAGAACCGGAAGAACATGCTGCTCTCTGTGGCCATCTTCATCCTCCTGACCCTCATCTATGTCTACTGGACCATGTGAGCCTGGGATTCCCCACAGCCAGTGCAGGCTGC
>NW_006921982.1:1600601-1602385 GCF_000298275.1 Orycteropus afer afer | reverse complement strand
AAAAAAAAAAAAAAAAAAAAATTGATCAGTGTTCATCTGGTTCTGGAGGTAGCATATAATCAAGAACCAATGGTATTTGAATGAGGAAGTCTAAATACATTGAAGGCATTAGCAAAAAACAAGGCTTCAGGAATTAAAAGAATACTTATTAAGATGCTTCAACAAATGGATGCAGCATTGGAGCCCCTCACTTGTTTACACCAAGAAATTAGAAAGATAGTTATATTGGCAACCTACTGGAAGAGATCTATATTTTTCTCTATTTCAAAGAAAGATGACCTGACAGAATGTGGGACTTATTGAACAATATTAATATCACACACAAGATAAATTTTGTTGAAGATAATTCAAAAATGTCTGCAGGAGTATGACAGGGAATTGCCAGATATTCATGTGAGGTTCAGAAAAGGACATGAATCAAGGGATATCATTGCTGATGTCAGATGGATGTTGGTTGAAAGCAAATAATACAAGAAATGTGTTTGCCTATGTTTTATTGGTTATGCAAATATTTTAGACGGTGTGGATCATAGCAAATTATGGATAGCATTAGAAAAATGAGAATTCCAGAACACTTAATTGTGCTCAGGAGGAATCTGTACGTAGACCAAGAGACAGTTGTCCAAACAGAACAAGCTGATACTGCATGGTTTAAAATCAGGAAATATGTTCATCAGTGTTGTATCCTTTCAACATTCTTACTCAATTTGTGTGCTGAGCAGAGAATCTATGAAGTTGGACTATATGAAGAAGAATGCAGTTATCAGGCTTGGAGGAGGATATCTTAACAACTTGTGATATGCAGATAGCATAACCTTGTTTGCTGAAGTCAAGGAAGATTTGAAACACTTCCTTATGAAGATCAAAGATTCTAGCCTTCATTATGGATTACATCTCAACATAAAGAAAACAAAAATCCTCACATCTGTACAAATAAGCAACATCATGATAAATGAAGAAAAGATAGAATTTGTCAAAGAATTCATTTTACTTAGATCCACAATCAATGTCCATAGAAGCAAGCATCTGTGAAGAAATCAAATGACTCATTGCATTGGGCTTATCTGTTTTAAAAGACCTCTTTAAAGTGTGAAGGAGAAAAGATGTCACTTTGAAGGCTAAGGTGCATTTCACCCAACTGTGGTATTTTTAATAGCCTTATGTGCATGTGAAAGCTGGACAATGACTAAGGAAGACCAAAGATATATTGATGCTTTTGAATTGTGGTGTTGGCAAAGAATACTGAAGATACTGTGGACTGCCAGAACAATGTACAAATCTGTGCTGAAAGAAGTGCAGCTGGAATGCTCCTTACTAATGAGAATGGCCAGATTTCAACTTTCATACTTTGATCATGTTATCAGGTGAGACCAGTTCCTGTAGAAGAATATCATGCTAGGAAATATAGAGGGTCATGAAAAAGGGGAAGAACTTCAATGTGATAGATTGACACAGTGGCTGCAGTGATGGGCTCAAGAATAGCAAGAATTGTGAGGATGGTACAGGACTGGGCAGTATTTCGTCCTGTTGTTTGTGGTGGGATTGTAAAGTGGTACAACCATTGTGACAAATGGTATGGTGTTTCCTTAAAAAACAGAAGTACCATTTGACCCAGAAATTCCATTACTAGGAATATATACTAAAGAGGTGAGAGCCAACAGAACCAACTGAAATAAAAAGGATAATATCAGGATACTATGAAGAACTGTACTCCAACAAATTTGAAAATCTGGAGGAAATAGACAGTTTTCTAGAAGCACATCACTTACCTAAAATAACACAGA
>NW_006921982.1:1595596-1596738 GCF_000298275.1 Orycteropus afer afer | reverse complement strand
AGGGGAGCTGTTGCATTGTGGTAAACTGTGGTCAATGATATGAGACAAAGTATATGTGAACTGCTGTATGGAAAGTGAATTTGCTCTGTAAATCTTCACCCAAATCACAATAAATAATAATAATAATAAAAAAGAAATAAAAAAAAAATAAAGAGGTGAGAGCACACAAACAGACATATGTACACCTATATTCATCGCAGCACAATTCACCATAGCAAAGAGATGGAAACAACCTAAATGCCCATCAGCGGATGAGTGGATAACCAAATTATGGTATATCGACACAATCGAATACTATGCCACATTAAAGAACAATGAGGGATATGTGAATTATTTCACAATGTGGATGAACCTGGAGGACATTATGGTGAGTGAAATAAGTCAATCGCAGAAGGACAAGAACCGTATGAGCCCATTACTGTAAAAAAACAGAGAAGGGTTTGCTTGGGAAACAGAACTCACCTATTAGGTTACCAGGATGTGTGGGGAAGGGGAGGGATTAACTTAGGGCTAGTTTGGGCTTACATGCTGACATTGGTAGGGGGAGGGATATATAGGAAGGATATATGACCACCATAATAACATTGGGAAATGAGAGGACACGGAATTGTGCACATAAGAGATAGACAACAGATGCTAATACCAACCAATATGTCCACAATGCCACATTGCCATTAAAACCAAACACTAGGCTATACAGATAAACACATAAACACCTGAGATGTTCAGACAGGGATCAGTGAAGAGAGGTATACTCTAGACCAAGGATAGATTCAGCTGAGTCTAATCTTGTACAGACACCAGTGATACAAAATACCTGCAGTCCTTACAGAAACAATAGAAGACAGACACAGAGTAATCCCTCACAGACATCTTGACACTATGGGAGAGAGATCCAATAGAGCTACTACCTCAGGACCATAGTACTGGAGTACACCAGACTCAACTGGCACAACAAAATACATAAAAGCATTGCTCCACATCTTGCATTGGTGAGTAGTGACTGGGGTCTTAAAAACTTTCAAGCAGCTATCTAAGATGCAGCTAATGGTCTCCTAGCATTGGAAGTGAAAAAGAACACAAAAAAACAAAGGCATTTAGAAGCAGTCAGCCCTAGGACATGATGGCCCTCGAGACCAGAA
>NW_006921982.1:1585222-1594629 GCF_000298275.1 Orycteropus afer afer | reverse complement strand
AAACCCACCAGCCACTCCTTGGAAGGAAGATTGGGCAATCTACTTCCGTAGTGATACTGCCTTGGAAACCCAAGGAGGGGTCGCTATGAGTTGGGTCCGACTCGACAGCATATAGCAACAATAATGTAATAGATTAATGTTTTGTGTTAGACTAACTAGTTCTAATGATGGTCAAAAATTATACTATTTACATTTTATATGATTTAATAAATTACATTTATTTTTGAAGTAAAAATTTGATGAAAAGTAATCAATTGGATCTACAATATGAACTAGATATTGAACTATATATATATATATATATACATACATACATACATGAATTACAGTATTGGGTCTATAAATGAATTAGAATTCATCTAGAAATGAATTAGAATGCAAAAAGAGTTAGTTAAGCAAAGATGAAAAAGATCAATTATACCTTTTTAAGTTTATTGGGCAATCTACTTCTGTAGAGATACCACCTCAGCAACCCAAGGAGGGGTCGCTATGAGTTGGGACTGACTCGATGGCAGTGGGTTTAGTCACAATATATGGAAGGGATAAATTGATTCATAGAAGTCC
Source organism: Orycteropus afer afer (assembly GCF_000298275.1). Lineage (NCBI taxonomy): Eukaryota > Metazoa > Chordata > Mammalia > Tubulidentata > Orycteropodidae > Orycteropus > Orycteropus afer. The sequence continues at coordinate 1,594,065 of NW_006921982.1, read as the reverse complement.
CATAAATCATCATTAGTTAGAATTATCTTGGGGATTCTGCAAGTACAATCTTAAATGTCTTTAGTTGAGATATTTTGGTCCTCCACTAGTTCAAATTTAGTTCTCCTACTAAACTACTGCTATCTTTATGTAAGAGAATTAGCAGGTGCACTATTTATTTTTAATTTCTGAAATTGCTGAAATAGCTCCCCATTAGCAGTTATTGTAGCCAAAAAAATAAATGTGAATCCTTCTTTGGTTGTGTTCTGGTTAACTAGTGCTGCTCTGACAAGAATATACCACAAATGGGATGGCCTTAACAAACAGTTTTTTCTCTCACAATTTAGAGGCTTTAAGTCCAAGTTCAAAGTGCCAAGCTCTAGGGGCTAGGTGAAAGCCCCTCAGCTTCATCTGTGCCTCCAGATCTCGGCCCACTGAAGCTAGAGGCTTTTCTTCACTCATCTGCTGGCTGCTGAGGCTGACAAGCTCAAGGTTGACAAGCAAAAAGGCATAGTCCTGATATTACCAAATCATATGGCAGGCCATTAATTCAAGTCCTTTGTAACTCCCAAGGTCGGTAGAGCATGGCAGCCTGCTGAACAATGACATGGCTACATGCAGGGTTCAAGGTGCCATAAGCTAGAGATTATCCCCAAGACTTCTCCTTGTATACAGGAAGCAGACCACATCCCAAAGGCGAGCTACTCAGCTGCTTGTGGTAGATCCCACCATGGAGCTCATTTCCAATCTCATCATGTGGAATAGCTACCACCAGCTGCCCAGCCCCACTCAACTGGGCCCAGCCAAGTTGTCACACAAACATAACTACCACAGTTGTGACTCAAAAAATGTTTCTGTAGTCTAAATTTATTGAGAATGCATTTTTATCTTCAATCTGTTACATTTATCCTAATTAGATTTATGTTGATTCTTATCTATATATATATATATATATATATGGCTACTAATTAGGTAATATTATTCTTGTAAAGTCAAGCATACATTCATTTTGAGCTACTTATATGTAGTAATGGTTTTATATTTAAATTTGTGAAGTACTTTAGATATATTGTGGAAATAGAAGTTTTTTGAACACAGTGGTATTCACATTAGCTTTTCTTCTTTACTCCTATATATTTTGTAGTCCTAATTAATGTATATTATTTGCTGTACATTGTTCTTTTAAATGACCGAGAAACTAGTAGTTGTTATTATTTTTGATTAATATGTTTATTACTATTAAAAGAGGAATACATAAATAAAGTTTTGACTTTTGAATATTTTATGTTTATGCCCAGCTTTTAAAGGAATGAAATTGTATTTTCCCACTTATGATTTTTTTTTTCAAAATATATTGTTAACCTATTCTATGAGCTTTCATTCTCTCTCTCTTTCCTTCTCTTCTTTCTTCCCTATTCATAGTGCCACCCAGGAGAATTTGCCAGTACATTATGGACAGAGTTTTATTCACCTAATTTGTCTCAAAGTTTGATAAGAAGCTTTAATATTTTATGCAGCAAGAGTTAAAATTAAGATGTTTAATTGTGACTGGCGTACCTGCACAGAAACACAGTGCAATGCCTTCTGCTAAAAGGTTGTTTTCTGGCTGATGTATTATCCTAGTTATCTAGTGCTGCTATAACAGAAATACCACGAGTATTTGGCTTTAAGAAACAGAAATTGATTTTCTCAAAATTTAGGAGGGAAGAAGTCTGAATGTAGATCACTGGCTTGATGAGAATGTTTTCTCTCACTGTTGGCTCTGGAGGGAGGTCCTTGTCACTTCAGCTTTTGCTTCCTGGTTGCATGGAGATCTCCAAGTTTCTTGGCATCTATCTTACCACATCTCTTTGTAGTTTGCAATTAATCCATGTTTCAAAATACATTGACTGAAGGTACACCCTACACTAATTCTGCCTCATTAACATAAAAAGACAACCCATCCGCAGGTGGGATTATATGGCAGGTATGGAGTTTAGGATTTACAATACATATTTTTTTAGGGATTCTGGTGGTATACTGCCTAAGGCACTTGACTGCTAACCAGAAGCCTGGCAGTTCGAACCCACCAGCCTCTCCTTGGAAGGAAGATTGGGCCATCTATTTCCATAGAGATACCATCTTGGAAACCCAAGGAAGGGTCACTATGAGATGAATTGACTTGACTGCAGTGAGTATTCAGTTTATAACATTACACTCTTTGGCTCCTCAAGCTTCATTACCTTGATACATGTAAAACACATTCACCCCATCACATCATCCCAAATCTTAGATCAACCCCAAGTCCAAAATCTCATCTTCAGAGTCATCTAAATCAAACATAGGTGTGGTATTAGCCATATTCCGTCCTAGGCCAAAATTTCTTTTCATCTGTAAACTTGTGACATCTAGAATACAAGTCATCTGTTTCCAAAGAACAGTGCTGGAACAGGGACAAGGGAGACGTTTCCATTACAAATGAACAAATTGGAGGGGAAGTAGGGAAGCAAGTAAGTTCAAACCCAGCAGAATATTATACATCAATTCTCAAGTCTTGAAAATAATCATCTGTTCTTTAAGATTATCTGGGCAATGGCTCTGGCTTCCCGACTCTGGGTGTTGGCTATGGCTTCTGGATTCTGGATGGAGGCCCCTCTGTCATAGGCTTCAGCTTCAACCTTCCTGCTCATGGAGATAGTGTCTTAGTTTTTCTAGTGCTGCTATAAGAGAAATACCACAAGTGGATGACTTTAGAAATTTATTCTCCTACATCTTAGGAGGCTAGGAATGTGAGTTCCAAGTGCTTGCTCTAGGGAAAAATGAGGGCAAAACAAAATGTGTGTATAAACTGTTGAATATAAAACAAATCTGCTTTGTGAAAAAAAAAAAAAAAGATGACTTAGCTAGAAGTTCCAGTTCAGAGTGCTATCTCTAGGGGCTAGGTGAGGGCATCAGCTTTGCTTTCTAGGCCCACTGGAGCAAGTTGGAGGCTTCTCTTGTCTCATAGAGCCACTGGCTGCTGAGGTTGATGAATCCAAGATTAGCAGATAAAATGATAGATTGTTGATTCACAGTCTGTGAAGGCAATAATCCCAAGATAGACTACATGGTAGCCACTGGTTCAACTCCAAGAACTGGCGATGAAGACTGAACCAAATGCAGGATTGTTTTAATATATACTGAAAAGCAGGCCACACTCCAAAGGCAACTGTCCTTTACCTGATTAACTGCTCACAGCATATTCCACCACGGAGATGATTATACCACATCCAAACTCATCATGAGGAATAAACACATCTTGCTGCCAAACCACTCAAAATCATGGCCCAGTGAAGATGACACATAAAGTTAACTACTGCAGATGGCAATTTTGTTCCCTCAGCTTTAGGTGTACCCTAGTCCACCTGAGTGCTGACCCCACACAGCTCTGTCAGGCCCCATTCTTCTGCCCTTTGGCTATAGCAACTCACCCCTTCAGCTTTGAATGGTGGTCCCATACCCCTGGTATACCTTAATGGCAGTCCCACATTCTGGAATCTAGGTGGCAAAGATCCTAGTCTTTGAAACCTAGGAGGCTGTAACCCTGCCCTTTGGGATGCAGGATACTGTGGCCCCGCCCCTTGAAACCGAGAAGGCTCTGTTTCCTGTGTTCCTTCCAATAATTCTGTTGATCTCTAAGCTGCTCCAGGGATGATCCATTTATTTTCCTAAGAACAACTGGTGTAGCTCCTTTGGCCTTCTTCCTGCTTGTAGAATTCCAAGAGGCAGATAGCCTTCTTTCCTTTTTTTTTTTTTTTTTTCTCTTTCCTTGCACTCCAAGCTGATGGATTTTATGCTGATGAATTGGTAGTTGGTAAGCTCCATCTATCACAGGCTTAATTAATCTCTTTTACAAAACATGTGTAGTCACATGCTTGGTGAACCTTTTAAGACACCTGTCCTTAGTGTGTACAACAGCATTTTCCAAATCTTTAAGTTCTGTATTCACTTTGCACAGTTCCTTTCTAAGCCCATCTCTTTCTTTTTGACTTTTACTATATGCAGCAAGGAGACACCACATGGTGGTTCCATTAAGATCTTTTGTAGAAATCTCACCAGCCAGATACCAAAGTTCACGACTTACTAGTTCTATCTTCTAGCAAACATTTGAACATAATTCAGACAAATTCTCTGCCACTGCATAAAAAGCATCACTTCTCCTGCAATGTCCAATCACGTTTGTCATTTTCTTTAAAGCTTCACCAGAAGCACATTTACTATGTGCATCTCTAGCAACATTCTGTTGCTGATGTCACATGTATCCTCTAAGACAATAGAGACTTTCTCTGTGGCATGCCTCATTTCCTTCTGAGCTCTAACCAGTGTTGCTTTTGATGTTCCAAAACAAACTCTGTTTTAAAGATTAGAAGTCTTAAAGCTCTTCTAGCTTCTACCCATTAATGAATTCTAAAACTGCTTCTACATTTTAGGTCTCTGTTAAGGCAACATGCCACTCTTCCAAATTCTACCTTAGTTATCTAATGTCGCTGTAACAGAAATGCCACAAGTGGGTGGCTTTAACAAACAGAAATGGATTTTCTCGCAGTTTAGGAAACTCTAAGTCCAGTTTAAGAGTGTCGGCTCAAGGGAAATGTTTTCTCTATCTCTTGGCTCTGGAGGAAGGTCCTTGTCTCTTAAATTTCTATTTCCTGTTTCTTTGGAAATATCCATGGATCTTGGCATCTATCTTACCTAATCTCTGTTTCTTCCTTGCATTTAATCTCTTTTAAGTATCAAAGGACATTGATTGAAGTTGCACTCTACACTAATCCTGCCTCATGTTCAATGTGTCAAATTTGTTCTTCAATTGATCTCTAAATCCAGGTGAGATATACTCAAGATCATATTTTGGCTCTTATGGACTTGTTTTAATATTCGTCAGCTTCAACATTGTGTTGGTTCTGAGTCTGCCTTCTGAAGACATACAGAAAGTATCTACTTTATTCATAGGATACCAAAAAACAAAACCAAACTCATTGCCGTTGAGTTGGATCTGACTCATAGTGACCCCTCCTTGGGTTTCTGAGGCAGTGTCACTACAGAAGTAGATTGCCCAATCTTCCTTCCAAGGAGTGGCTGGTGGGTTTGAACCACCACCTTTCTGGTTAGCAGTTCAGTGCCTTAGGCACTACACCACCAGAGCTCCTTATTCATATGATAAGCATACATAAGCATACACATATTTGAAAGCATCAATGGTAACTTCTGTTCTCCAAGGCAAGCATTCATTATCTTCCACAGATTATATATTATGCATGGATAATGTGCTAAATGACAGAGGTGGTCTCCAAACCCATCAACATAATTGATCTTTGTGAGATAAACTCATATTTCAATTTCTCTTTTTAAATGTAGCATATCAAACTGATTATTTTGCGATGTTTTAAACAATTGAAATATTGCTATGACATACATTTTTCACTCTAGATACTCAGCAGTAAAATAAGGCAAATTTGGAGATTTTTTTTTACCTAGTAATTTTACTCTAAAAAATCAAGTTTTGATCTTTTGGCAGGGGTAATATTAGTGATGGATATGGGAAAACTTGGAGGAGAAAGTGAGGTCGGATGGACAAATGGCATATTCAAGATGTAGTAGACAAGAGACAGCTAAGTATCCAATCATGAATACTTGGCAAATTATTAGTCCCATTAATGCAAGCATCTATGGTTAGTTTTAAAGTATTTAATTATTGACATTTTAAGAAAACAACAAAGACATTTATATATTAACAATGGACACAAATTTAATGTTGAAAATTCTTGTAATGACATGGTGGGAAGTTTGGTAGTTAATTTATCACCCCAATTGTAAAAATTATCTTTCAGGGGTGCAGGGTTGGGAGTGTCTGACCTCCTCTAATTTCACAAGGAAGAAGGATAATCAGGATGAATTGTCCACAGGTAATTTCTATGAAATGGAGGTCAGAAGTACCTCCTCTCTACAATCTTTATTTTATTATAAATTCTAACACTTGTCATTCCTGCCACAGCATTATTTCTCTACTGGGTTCAGTAGTTCTTTGCAATGGCCACACAAAAATCACAGAACATACTCACATTTATGGGGTTTATTAGGAAAGTGATAGATTACCGTTCAAGATCAGAAATGACTCAGAATACAGTTCTTTGGTTAGTACAGCTTCTTGGCCTTGTCCACAGGCAGGCCTCCACTAGGACCTTGGCCTCTCTGCTGTGGCCCCTTGGCTGTCTTAGGACTCATAGACCAAACTGACTTCTGCCCTACACAGGCAAGTATTAACAAAGTGCTTTAATTCTGCCAATAATTCTCTGCGGGCCATGCTACTCTTCCACTAAGGCTTCTGCCTGAAGTTGTTCAGCTATCACTCTGTGGGTCAGCAAACCTACCTCCCTTGAAAATAGCATGGAGGCACTCTCCTCCCCCAGGAAGCCTCTTGCCCAAAGGCACTCAGCTGTCTTGTGCACTGGTCAGCACATCCAGTGTAACTTCCGTATTGAGTGCTCTGATATGCCCAACTGCACCATTTTGCACTGGTCTCCTGGTTGTTTTTTTAATTGTGGTTTGGGTGAATGTTCACAGAGCAATTTCATCTTCCATACAGCAGTTCACATGTACTTTGTCTCATGACATTGACTGTAATCTCTCACAATGCAATAGTTCTCCTCCCACTTCCTCCCCATAGCCACTGCTTCCCTGTGTCCTTCCCTCCCATGCACTCTTGCCCCCTGAGCCATCTGCCTGTGAATACACAGCCCTTCTATTCTCCCATGAATGGAATGATCTCTCCAAGGAGTATATCTACCTAATATAAATGTTCAGCTCATATGCCTGTATTTTGTTTGGCTGGAAGCCAAAGGAATGGGTTCAATTCCAGACCTGAAAGGCAGCTAGGAGCCATAGTCTCAGGGTTTCCACTAGGCTCTATCAGACCAGCAAACCTGGTCTCTCTCTTTTTTTTTTTTAATGGTTTTGAGTTTTGTTTCACATTGTTTTCCCACTCTACCCACTCTATCCAGGATCTCCTTCATAGATTCTCCTCTGAGTGGCTGACCGTGGTAGCCGGGCACCATCTAGTTCTTCTGGTCTCATAGTCATAGAGGCTGAGGATCAGATGCTGGACCAGTCGCTTGGACAAATTGTTTCCATGAATCTTTGGTTTTCTTCATTCTTCTCTGCTCTGGACAAGGAGAGACCCATCATTGCATTTAGATGGCTGCTTGCAAGCTTTTAAGATCTCAGTCGCTACTCACCAATGTTTTTGTGTAGTATGTTATGCCAATTGAGCTTAATGTCCCCTGCAACCATGGTCCTCAACCCACAGGTACAAGTACTTACTCTCTGGGTAGCTGGCTGTGGCCAAGAGGTGACTACAATCTTGTCCCTTGTCAGCTCTACTATATATATGGGAATTCTTACAGGACATACAAATATACTTGTAGAGACATTGTCTACCAATCCTATATATTGTCATGGGCACACTCCCCCCTGCATAGACATACCTAATCATTCAGCCTGTCCACCCATCTGTCCACTTGTATATTAATGTTTGCCATCACTGACAACACAGTACTGTATGAACAAAAGGGTTCATCTTTGTTGTCTGTACCTCCCATGCACCTCTCTATGTCTTCCTCTTCCTCAGTGCCACCGTGTTGATCACTCACATTTGGTGCATTGCCCTTTCCTTCACCCAAATCAATACTTGTCTCTACTTATCCAGAAACACCTGCTCCCTTAGTAACTAAGAAAGAAGGTTTTATTCCATATATAAACCTTTCCTTGACATTTTACAATAACAGACTAATACAATATCTGTCCTTCTGTGATTGACTTATTTCACTCAGCATAATGTCTTCCAAGTTCATACATGTTATGCGGTGTTTTGCCAATTCTACTTTGTTCTTTAGGGTTGCATATCATTCCATTGTGTGTATGTACCACGGTTTGATTATCCATTCTTCTGTTGATGGTCACCTAGTTGTTTCCATCATTTTGCTATTGTGAGTAGTGCCATGATGAACACTGGTGTTCTTGTCCTGGCTCTCATTCCTTTACGATACATACCTAGTAATGAGATTGCTGGATCAAATGGTATTTCTAATTTCAAGCTTATAAAAATCTCCATACTGCTTTCCACAGTGGTTGTATCATTTTACATTACCACCAGCAGTGTATGAGAGTCCAAATCTCTCCATACCCTTGCTAGCATTTATTTTCTGTCTTGTTGAACTTTGCTACTAGTGCTGGGGCAAGATGGTATCTCATTGTTGCTTTGATTTGCATTTCTCTAATGGCTAATGATCATGAACATTTCTTTATATATTTGTTGGCCACCTTAATATTCACTTTGGTGAAGTGCCTATTCATGTCTTCTGCCCATTTTTAAATTGGAGTATTTGTCTTTTTGTTGAGATGTTGGAATTTTCTATAAATTTTAGAGATATGTCCCTTGTCAGATATGTCATTGCCAAATATTTTTTCCCAATCTGTGGGTTCTCTTTTGACTCTTTTGGAGAAGTCTTTAAAAACACATAAAAATTTAATTTTTAGAAGGTCCCATTCATCTAGTTTATCTTCTACTGTTTGTGTATTTTGGGTTATGCTTGATAGTCTATTTATGCCATTTATTAGGTCCCATAAATTTGCTTCTATTTTTCCTTGAAGAACTTGATAGTTTTAGGTTTCACATTGTGTTGTATTGGGTTCTCTAGAGAAACACAAAAACCAGCAAAGTATATATATATATTTATAGAGAGAGAAAGAGAGAGAGAGAGAAATTTATCTTAGATAAATGGCTCACAAACGTGTAGAAGCTGACAAGTTCAAGCTGAAAAGTTCGTCTCTGGAGGGGGATGGGGCCCGGA